>NW_026917050.1:21106-43347 GCF_035046485.1 Aedes albopictus
TATCTGAAATTGGGTTTTGTATGGTTGTTTGTTTGATGGATCGTAGCGGGGTTTTTGAATGCAAATAACGAAGTTTGAGTGAACCTTTCTTCACTATGCCAATTGGGTATTACCCAGTTCCAGTCATCCTTCAAGCTATGCCGAAGATGACATAATTTGAACCTTTAATCTATACAAATAATAATAATACATACTGAATAGAAATCAGTTTAGAGAAAAAGGGAGCTAGTTTAGGCAACACTAAAAAATTACGTCCAATACTTGTGGGGTCCGTCTATAAAAGTGTGACGGTACGGACGGTACCGCCCGTATAATAGGAAATAGCGTGACAGACGGCGGAGGGGGGATGGGGTGGTGTCTAGAAATCCCAAAAAATGATGGACGTGAGATTGGAATCTTCCCTAATCCATTGGGAAAGCAGCTATCAATTTTAATACCAATGGTGATAAGCCAACTTGACATAGCAAAATAAAACTGGGGCATTTGTCACTCTCTCTCTCTCTTCTTGGCGTAACGTCCTCACTGGGACAAAGCCTGCTTCTCAGCTTAGTGTTCAATGAGCACTTCCACAGTTTTTAACTGAGAGCTTCCTCTGCCAATGACCATTTTGCATGTGTATATCGTGTGGCAGGCACGAAGATACTCTATGCCCAAGGAAGTCAAGGAAATTTCCTTTACGAAAAGATCCTGGACCGACCGGGAATCGAACCCGTCACCCTCAGCATGGTCATGCTGAATACCCGTGCGTTTACCGCCTCGGCTATATGGGGCATTTGTCACATTAGATCTAAAAACTGGACGCAGTGACCCAACAAGGGAAAATCAATTTTATTATTTGCGAAGCATTCATTCGCTCATTCATTTATTTAGTTAACATCAAATTGATGATAATACTGAATCAACAATTTGCCGCCATAATACTCGATTTGCAGCTGCAGCTCTCCAACGTCGGTCACGCCCAACACTCGCCAGATCACGCTCCACGTGGTCCGCCCATCGTGCTCTCTGCGCTCCACGCCTTCTTGTACCAACCGGATAGTTAGCAAACACCAACTTTGCAGGGTTGTTGTCCGGCATTCTTGCAACATGTCCTGCCCACCGTATCCTTCCGGCTTTGGCCACCTTCTGGATGCTGGGTTCGCCGTAAAGTGCAGCGAGCTCGTGGTTCATCCTTCTCCGCCACACACCGTTCTCCTGCACACCGCCGAAGATCGTCCTTAGCACCCGTCGCTCGAAAACTCCGAGTGCTTGCAGGTCCTCCTCGAGTATCGTCCATGTCTCGTGTCCGTAGAGAACCACCGGTCTTATTAGCGTCTTGTACATGGTGCATTTGGTGCGGGGGTGAATCTTTTTCGACCGCAGTTTCTTTTGGAGCCCATAATAGGCACGACTTCCACTGATGATGCGCCTTCGTATTTTACGGCTCACGTTATTGTCAGCCGTTATCAAGGAACCGAGGTTGACGAATTCTTCTACAACCTCGAAAGTATCCACGTCTATCGTAACATTGCTGCCAAGGATTGTCCTGTCTAGCTCAGTCTCACCTACCAGCATGTACTTTGTTTTTGAGGCATTCACCACCAGTCCGACCTTTGCTGCTTCACGTTTCAGGCGGGTGTAAAGTTCTGCCACCGTTCCACATGTTCTAGCAATAATATCCATGTCATCCGCAAAACAGACAAATTGGCCGGATTTCGTGAAGATCGTACCCCGGCTGTTGAGCCCAGCTCGTCGCATAACACCTTCCAGGGCGATGTTGAATAGTAGGCAGGAAAGTCCATCACCTTGTTGTAGTCCCCGTCGAGATTCGAATGAACTGGATAGTTCACCCGAAATCCTTACGCTGTTCTGCACACCGTCCATCGTTGCTTTTATCAGTCTAGTAAGCTTCCTGGGAAAGCTGTTCTCGTCCATAATTTTCCATAGCTCTGTGCGGTCGATACTGTCGTATGCCGCTTTGAAGTCGATGAACAGGTGGTGCATTGGGACCTGGTATTCACGGCATTTCTGGAGGATTTGCCGTACGGTGAAGATCTGGTCCGTTGTCGACCGGCCGTCGATGAAACCGGCTTGATAACTTCCCACGAACTCATTTACTTTAGGTGAAAGACGACGGAAGATGATCTGGGATAGCACTTTGTAGGCGGCAAAATGGTGATCGCTCGAAAGTTCTCACACATTTCTTGTGGGATGGGACAGATTATCCCTTCCTTCCACTCCTCCGGTAACTGATCGGTTTCCCAGATCTTGACTACTAACTGGTGCAGACAGGTGGCCAACTTTTCCGGGCCCATCTTGATGAGTTCCGCTGCGATACCGTCCTTACCAGCCGCTTTGTTGTTTTTGAGCTGGTGGATGGCATCCTTAACTTCCCTCAGCGTGGGAGTTGGTTTCGTTCCCGTCCTCTGCTGCACCAACATAGTCATTTCCTCCACTGCCTTGTTCCTCCGTGCCTACATTCTCTTCGCCATTCAGATGCTCGTCGAATTGCTGCTTCCACCTATCGATCACCTCACGTTTGTCCATCAGGAGTCTCCCGTCCAGGAGAATCCTCGTCGAACCGACACTTGGCCTTTGCATCGAACAGACGTTTTGGTATAATCGTTGAGTGAAAAACGCACAAGTGTATCGTGCCCTCGGGCAAATCCAAAAGGCGCGCGCCGGGTAGTGTGTTCCCGAAGGTATCTCGTCATCCTGGCGCTAACATGGATGACTATCGCAAGGATT
Source organism: Aedes albopictus (assembly GCF_035046485.1). Lineage (NCBI taxonomy): Eukaryota > Metazoa > Arthropoda > Insecta > Diptera > Culicidae > Aedes > Aedes albopictus. The sequence goes on from NW_026917050.1 coordinate 23,834, forward strand.
CCGTGTATCTAGATTTCAGCGGCATGCCTGTCCGCCCCAAGTTAGAGAAGATCCACGAGCTTATCAGCAAGAAGATCCAGCTAGACATGAACAAAGTCAACTGCATCCAGCCTAGCATGACCAAAGCCCGAGTCATTATTGAACTCAAATCGCAAGCATATGTGGAAGAGCTTGTGGCGGGACATAGTCTGAAGCATACCGTCGAAATGAACAACAAGGAATATGCTATTCCAATTGTTCCATACGACAATGCAATTGAGGTTAGAATCGCCGACTTGCCTTCCTACTTCTCTACCGAGACAATCGCCAGACACCTAGCCCAGTACGGTGAAGTTCTATCCACGCAAACGGAGGTGTGGAAGAATTTCTGGCCTGGTTTACCCACCGGCGTAAGACTGGCGCGGATGAGAATCAAGAAGCCGATTCCATCTTACATTCCGATGGCGACACACACTGCATTCATTACTTACCGAAATCAAATTCGCACCTGTCGGTACTGCGTGAGACCACTTCATATTGGTCGCACCCAGGGTTGTGCAGTTTCAGGATGGTCAATGTCGAATGACACTCGCTCCAACCATCACTTCATACGACAAACGCAGTCCATCAAAACATAATCGATTCACGCAAAAGCCACTCAAGCCAACCCTCGTTCAATGCAGAGTCAACCACATCCAACAGCAGCGATCGTCTCTTGTTTCCGAACCACACGATGAAACACCGAAGCGAGTTTTTGTTCTACGCTTTGCATTCTATTCATAGGGCGTGCTATGTTTGTGTTTGCTGCGCCATGCAATACTACTTAACAAATTGATCCTCATCCTGGCATTTTCAGACGAGAGTCACCCCGCAGTGAGTGACATAGCTCTGCTTCGGAACGACGGTTAAGAAGCGTTCGGCTACTCAAGAGATTTGCAGAGAAAGAGCGTGGCGGCGGCAGCCACCGTATCAATGCGTTCGTCTCGAATGTGTTCGATAGCAACATAGAGACGGTCGGCTGTAGCGTTGATGGAAGAAGAAGGGCAATGTTGTTGTTGCGGCTTTTTTGTGTTATGATGGTGACAATGCACAAGACTGGTCGCACCTGCAACGAAGCACGAAAAGAACTAGGCCACGACATCAACAGCCGGCTCACCGCGGCGCAGGTAGTTCAAGGAGTTGACCCATTATCGCCGCCTACAAATGCTTCCCCGCCACCATCAGCAGAACCCGATGTAGAAAACGAAATGCAGATATCTGATTTGATATCTGATAGCGAAGCAAATCTGATCGCTGAAACCACAATCACTGATCGGATAGTAGCAAAAGCATCGAAGCGCTCTACCAGGCCCTCTTCTCTTCCCCGTCTTCCGTTGGAACAAATTATTCAGCCCGCTGGACCTAGTAGAAGTGGTTCATCACTCAGCATCAAATACATTATTGGTGAAAAATCAGATAACGATTCCGAGTTCGTCATTTCTGATGATAGCGAAGGCACTACGACCGCTCCGAAAAGACACTGTTCTCAACAATCTTCGGATATTCCCGACACCCCGTTTCAGGAAGTGAAACGTAAGAGCCGAAGCAAAACCAACAATTCTTCATCCCGATAAACTTTGCAATGGATTCACACACCAAAATTATTGCAAAACACGTCACCAATATTCCATACAGCTCATTCACTGCGGACAATACAATCAACGTGGGCTTTCCCTTCTGTCAGGTAAGCCCAAGTATATGTCCTGCCGAAGCTTCCTCAGTTACTACCACCATTCTCAAAAAAATCCCAAATGCATCTCTTCCACTTTCTCACCGGAAAAAAACGACATCGGAGCACACATTCTTCAAGAAACTATCAATGAGAAAACAACAAACTACTGCACGGATCGGCGAGAAAATTTCTTCTGGTGCCTTCACCTTGGACAATACAATCAACGAGGGCATTTCCTTTTCTCAGGTAAGCCCAAGTATATGTCCTACCGAAGCTTCCACAGATACTGCCGCATTTCTCAAGAAAACTCTTATTCCATATCCTACATCAACACCACAACGGAACGATTCGATGGCACCTGCCACGGTATTATTTTCCCAAACATCTCTCCTAATAACATCAATGAGAACAATCCTCAATGAACACGCAACGATCACGAAACATCGATACATTTTCGCTACGAACCGATACCGCCGACGAGGGCTTTTCTCCCGGTGAGGTAAGCCTAAGTATATGTCCTGCCGAAGCCTACCTTACTGCCGCACTAGGAAAAAAATCACTTCTTGTAGAACAAATCGACCTCGCACTACACTACCGACGATTAACTCTCAGGCGACGGTGCTTAAAATTAGCGTTACACTAATTTTCGAAGCATCATATCTTCTTCGTTTTAAACCCAAATGTACAAATTTTTATATTGCCGAAAACCTTGGGGCCTCAGCTTTCATAATAATTTTTCATACATAGTCGTAGCGAGGAAAAACGATGAAAAGGGGCTCTTCAAAGAGGGGCACCTCCTTAAAAACAGCGTTACACTAATTGAAATGCTTATATCTTTGCTGTTAATCCATATAATTCAATTTTCTTCCATCATTGGAAACCGCCAACACTCACCTTGCTAGAAAAAATATCGAACATAGTCGTAGCAAGGATAAGGGCAAATGGGAGGCACCCCATTTATGTGTTCGCCAAACATATAAAAAATTATATCAGCCCCGTTTTACAAGCAAATCGTGATTTTCTTTCACGGTCAGAATCTTCAGGTGAGGTACTTCCAAGAAAAAATGCAAATCATGGGCGGAGCTAGGAAAAACAGTAATAAGGGGCAATTCTTTCAAAATCGTCCAAAAATTTCAAAAAATCATAACTTGACCATAAAGTAACAAATAATCAATTTTCTTGCGCCAATTAGAAGCTTAGAATCTTGCATTATCGAAAAAAAAACATAGGCGTAGCCAGTGATATGGGTTCGCAAGGGGCAAAGCAATTGAGTACTCAAATCAGTACATATAATCAATATTCTATACTAAACTAGCTGTACCCGGCAAACTTTGTCTTGCCTACTGCGTTTTTTTATGTTTGAAGTCCCTAGCCAAACGCCCAAGTCCCCGTTCCAAATGTATGAAAACCAGATTTTCGAAAACTCTCAATTTTGCCATGTTTTAGGCCTCATAAACCTTCCTTGGGTGAAAACTAACAGAACGAAACTCAGACGACCCGAATCGGACCATCCGTTCGCAAGTTATGCGCGGTCCCACGTATGCCACTGCATTTTTATATATATAGATTCTCAGTCATCAAATCTAAATTTATTCTTTCTTTTTTACCACTGTAAGCCACCAGAACCCACCTTGAAAGGATTAGGTAAAGTCAGGATCATCTAAAATGTTCTGAAGTTTAGTTTTGGACATCTATTGCAGTTACAGTGGAGATCGCAGCAAGCCGTGACCGGGACAGCTTTCTTAGTTGCCCAAGATTCTGTGGCGAGTCCTCTCAGGATTCTGTGGAAAACCTTCTCAGGATTCTGTGGAGAATCTTCTTAGGATTCTGTGGAGAATCCTCTAAGGATTATGTGGACAATCCTCTCAGGATTTTGAGGAGAATCCTCTCAGGACTCTACGGAGAATGCTCTTAAAATTCTGTGGAGAATTCTTTAAAGAATCTGTAAAGCATCCTCTTAGGATTCTGAGAAGAATCCTCTCAGGATTCTGAGGAGAATCCTCTCAGGATTTTGAGGAGAATCCTCTCAGGATTCTGAGGAGAATCCTTTCAGGATTCTGAAGAGAATCCTCTCAGGGTTCTAGCGAGAATCCTCATCTATTGCAGTTACAGTGGAGATCGCAGCAAGCCGTGACCGGGACAGCTTTCTTAGTTGCCCAAGATTCTGTGGAGAATCCTCTCAGGATTCTGTGGAGAATCTTCTCAGGATTCTGTGGAGAATCCTCTCAGGATTCTGTGGAGAATCCTCTCAGGATTCAGTGGAGAATCCTCTCAGGACTCCGAGGAGAATGCTCTTGAAATTCTGTGGAGAATCCTCTCAGGATTCTGTGGACAACCCTCTCAGGTTTCTGTGGAGGATTTTCTTAGGATTCTGTGGAGAACCTTCTCAGGATTCTGTGGAGAATCCTCTCAGGATTCTGTGGAGAATCCTCTCAGGATTCTGTGGAGAATCCTCTCAGGATTCTGTGGAGAATCCTCTCCGGATACTGTGGAGAATCTTCTCAGGATTCTGAGGGGAATGCTCTTGAAATTCTGAGGAGAATGCTCTTGAAATTCTGAGGAGAATGCTCTTGAAATTTTGTGGAGAATCCTCTCAGGATTCTGTCGACAATCCTCTCAGGATTCTGTGGACAATCCTCTTAGGATTCTGTGGAGAACCTTCTCATGATTCTGTGGAGAATCCTCTCAGGATTCTATGGAGAATCCTCTCAGGATTCTATGGAGAATCCTCTCAGGATTCTGAGAAGAATCCTCTCAGGATTCTGTGGAGAATCCTCTCAGGATTCTGTGGAGAATCCTCTCAGGATTCTGAGGAGAATCTTCTCAGGATTCTGTGGAGAATCCTCTCAGGATTCTGTGGAAAATCCTCTCAGAATTCTGTGGAGAATCCTCTCAGCATTCTTAAAGACAATTACACCGTCTTCGGCCACGGGCTGCACAGATTGAACATTACTAACATTAGACAACGGACAACACGAATAACACCCAGTGATCTACTGGAGAATTTTCCGTTTCCGGAATCCTTTCAGGATACTGTGGAGAATCCTGTCAAGATTCTGTGGAGAATCCTGTCAGAATTCTGTGGAGAATCCTGTCAGGAGGGAGAAAGGTGACTTTAAATATTTTTCAAAAGTTGCCGTTTTGCAGGTAAATAATGTCTTTCTTCCACGATAAGCATCTTGAGACGATGAACTTCATAAGAAAAATAATACAATACATAGGCGGAGCTAGGGAAATAGTAATGAGGGCAGCCTGTAGAAAAATATACATTACATGCACTATTTATTTTTCTATTACCAAATGATCTTCTAAAAATGGGATGGGAAGCTAGTTTAAGGTGTTCCCCAAACCTTCTCATTTCTTTCACAAATCCTTATGCCCATTTTCGTGTTCAACTGCGTTCTGCGATCCAAGAAAAACGGTTTCTTAGGAAATATAGGCAATGAATTTCCACATGCATCAAGATAGGCCCATATATTCCTACTGATTTGCAAATAGCCTTTTGGTAAAAAAAAACATTAAAATAAATGTCAATTTCTTGATTTTGCTTTGGCTGACCAAGCCATGTGGGAAATTACACTGTTGAAAATGCTTTGACATCCATGTGCACAACAGAACATGTGCTCGATGAACAAATTGAGATTTGAAATTATGAAAAGAAATCCACGTACTCCGGTGAGACTCGAACTCACGACTCCCAATTCGCTAGACGGGCGCTTCTATTCCTTCAAGCTACGGAGTCACTCGACTATCTCCGTCGCCAGCAGGCCTAGAACTGAACTCGATTCCACAATCGCACATGGTTATCTTCTTTTCACAATCCAAACCCCCTTCGGATGGGATTAGATGAACATCTAACACATTGTCTGTTGTGCACATGTATGTCAAAGCGGGAGAGGAAGTTATTTTTAATTGTCGAGAGCTTCGGGCACTGCCTTCCAATCACTTATTGGTATGGCAATTAGTGTGCAGTCGGACTCTCGACACAAAAAATAAACGAAGTTTAGAAACTAGTAATAAGGAGCAACCACTTCAATCATTTACTCTTACGGAAAACATAAAGAATGAAAAAAAAGTTCGAAATTTAAAAAAAGAACTCTTAAAAAAAATTAAAACTCTTCCAGCATTTCCTACTATGATTTCTCTAGAAACACCTTCTATGAAATCTCCTGAAGTTCTAGGAATTCCTCCACAAATTTCTTCAAGAACTTTTTGTGGAATCATTCAATGCAATATTCCATGGATTATTCCAGAAGTTCCTCCAGTGATTTCTCCAGGAACATCTTCAGAGATTTTATCCAGAAAGTTCAGCTATGATCCGTCAAGCGATTGCTTGCAACTGTGGTTCTACCAGCAATTCCTTCTAGGACTCCTCCAGAAATTCTTACTGTAATACCTCCAGGAGTTCTCCGAAAGTTTTCTCGTGGGATTTCTTCAGGATTTTTTTTCTGGGATTAAGCGTGGCAATATTCCGGACATTCTTATAGAAGTTCCTCCGGTGAATTGTCTAGAAATTCCTTCAGAGATTTTATCCAGGGATTCCTCCAGTTATTTATCATTGTATTTCTCCAGGGGCTCCCCGTGGCCTTCTTCCAGAAATTCCAGCATGGATTCCTCACGTACTATTCCTGTGGTTCTTCCAATTATTCTTGCTTAGACTCCTCCAGAAATTCTAACTGTAGTTCTTCAGAAATTCTGCTAGGGGTTCCTCTAGAGCTTTCTTGTTGTGATCCTTCCGGGCAATCTTCTTGGAATTCTTCTAAAAATTGCTTCGGTTGTTCTGCCAGTTCTTCAAAGACTCATCCAGGAAATCGTCCAGAGATTTTATCCAAAAATTCCTTCAGTTATTCTAACTACCGTACCTCCAAGAATGATTTTAGTGATTGCTTTAGGCATTTATCCTGGCATTCTTGCTGGAATTTTTCCGGGAAATCTTCCTGAGATTTTTTCAGAAACTTCTCCTGTGATTCTATCAGGGCCTTGGGTCTGCTCTGTGGATTCCTTCAGAATACCTCTACCAGTTCTTTCAGGGACTTCTCGAGATATTTCTGCAGGTAATTCTTCAAGAAATTTTTCTTTTGATTTTCCAGACATTCCTGATCTTTAGAAATTTCAGAATGGTTTCCTCCAGTAATCTCTAGGATTTCAGTTGAAATTTCTACAATGGTACATTCCAGAATCCTTCTAAGATTTCTTACAGTGATTTTTCCAAAGATTCTTCCAGAAGTTCATCCGGTGATTCCTCCAGAAATTTTTATCCAAGAGATTTTATCCAAAGATTTTCCCATAAATTACTCATGGTATTCCTCCAGGAACTCCTCTTGGCAATTTGACAGCATTGAATCATTTTCAAAACATGGTCCTGGAAACATGATTCTGGAAAATCGGTAAACGGATTCTAAAATACCCAAATATATTTATATGCTACAAGCTTCAAAATCATGAAGCCTTGTTTATTCATCTTCAAATAATATACCGCGGAACCGCCGGCACCGATTTCCGTGAAATCCGCATATTGATTCCAAATTGGACAAATTATTTCGAATATCACAAAAATAGCTCGGAATAATATATCTTAAAAAAATCAAGAAATTTGAGATGTCGTATGAGGTACTGAATTATATTCAAAAATTGACCCCGGAAGTGGTTCCTCGAAACATCCGTAAACCTGGTTCCAAGGCACCAGGGGGGGATGAAATTTCAGACATATTTTTCTATCATTCTAGTTCAATTACGTCTGGGGCCGTCCATATACCACGTGGACAGAAAAATCATGGTTTTTGACCCCCTCCCCCCTCCCCGTGGACAAGTGTGGACTTTACATTGACCCCTACCCCCCTCTTCCAATGTACACGTGGACAAAACTAAAAAAAATCCCTTTTTTGATTTTTTGATTTTTTTTAAATGATTTTTTTTTTTCTTAACCAATGTTTTATATATATTTTAAAAATAATGCGCTTGATTTGATATCCTAAGCCTTTGCAGGATATTTACCCAAAATCATTGAAAAACAGATGGTCCAGTCTGACTTAACGCCGACCAAATATTCTGTAGTTTTCGCAATAGGTACAAATTATAATTTATTATGTTTTTAACAGAATAATTGCAAGGGGAAACACCCTTTGAGTGACTTCTTTTCAAGTCTTCTAAAAGAAGTACAACATTATTTTTAATTGAACGGAATGTTTTTCAATCCATGATTGTATAATTTGTTGAGAAAATTTCTTCAAAAGGTCTTCCCATTGTGGAATCCTCCAGAAATTCCGCCGGAGATTCTTTCAGATGCTTTACTGGGAATTCATAGTGAACTTTTTAAGGGGGTATTCCTCAAAGAGTTTCACCTAGAATTCGTCTAGAAGTTTCACTAGTGATTTCTTTAGAAACCCCACTAGGATTTCCTCTTAGGATTTCGTTGGGGGTTCTACGGGGAATTTTTTCAAAAGTTTTTCCGGAAGTTGCTTCGAGATCTTTCTTTGATAGGGAATTCCTCTAATAGTTTCACCGTGAATTCCTTTAGGAGATACTATTGGGTTCACTAGGTATTCTTCTAGGAGTGTCACCCTAGGATTTTCACCGGGAAATTCTCTAGGAGTTTCACTAAGACTTCTACCAAGATTTACTCTAGGAGTTTCAGTGGAATTCTTGCTGAAACTCCATTGGGATTTCTATCGGAAGTTTTCCTGAGGGTTCTTCCAATAAATTCTGCGGTATTTCTACATTCTTTTCCGGGACTTCTTCTGTATTTTTTTCTGGCAAATCTTCCTGAAGTATCCCAGAGAATTCTGTCAGGAATTTCTCTCGGAAGTTTTCCAAAAGTACCTTCGTAAATTCTTCTTAATTTTTTGCTCTGATTTTTCTGGAAGATCCTCCGCAAAATCTTCAAAAGTTCCTTCGAAAATTCCTGAGGGAACTTTTGTGGAAGTTTCTTCAGAAAATCTTTCGAATATTTTCCGGGACATTTTTTCAAGTATTCTACTAAAAGAGAAATTTTTTGGAAGTTCTTAGAAGAACTCTACCGGATTGCATCGATCTTGTCGTAGAGTCAGATGTCAGTCCTAAATATTTGTGCTTTGGTAACAGACGGGAAGAAGGCAACTCTCATTCTAGGACTGTGTCATCTACGAATTTGTGCGACTTGCTTGATGCTAATACTAGCTAATGCTTATGGTAAGTTCCCATGAATATTCTTCTGAAATCCATTAAAATTATCTCCTGGAATTTCATCTTGTAACTCCTCTTGACTTTTTTTTAAATTCCTCAGGATATTTTCCAAAAGTTGCTCCGGGAGATGCTTCGGATTTTTTTTCGAATATTACTTGTTATTATTATTTGTTTCGTTAATGTATCTTTGTTTCCTTATTTGTATATCAATGTTGTCCACGTGGACATTTGACAGACCCCCACCCCCGTCTCCGTGGACAAGCGTGGACTTTTCTCGAACCCCCTCCCCCCTCCAAGTTGTCTACGTGGTATATGGATGGCCCCTCTGAAACTAAACTTTTCTCATATCTAAATTCACTTTTCCCAATATGGACAATTCCAATGACCCATTTTTATTCCGGACTAACTCCGGAACTAAGTGTTCAATCTAAAAATCCATATCAAATCCCTAAATTTGAAGGATATGCACTTTTTGTGTTAAAATTTGGTTGAAAAATATTGAAAAACACTTCTTTTCTTCTTCTATTGAAAAACTTCTTAGGGGGTTTTTTCGAGCACCTTCCCAGCCGTGTCGATCAATTACAGGGGATGGCCAAAATGTTTGGGATAGGCAACTTTTTTACTCCCACAAAAAAATTCAACATGCTGTAACTTTTCACAGAGTGCATCAAAAAATCTCAAATTTTGACTGTTTGTCAACCTATTATTATATGTGCATCATTGGTACAAATTTGGGCTCCATCGGTTAATCTTTCGCGAAGTTAGAACTGTTTTCGTAAAACACTATTTTTCAGACAACAAATTTTTGAACTGTCATATCTCCGAAACCAGTGAACCGAATTGGATGAAATTTTCAACGTTTATCAACAATATATTGATACCTTATACGACGTTATAAAATGTAATATTTTCTCACGGCGAATTAAGTTATACCGGGTTGAAATTTTACCCATATAGAGGAAAATATGTCAAATTTACAATACCACACAAACATTACTAAATGTGTTCTTCCTTCAATCTAAATAGGCTCTAATATATCGGATTAGAGATAACTTGAGAACACAATTGGAAAATCTTTGTATATCAACACTAAAATTTATTGACATTGATGTAAAAAATATACATTTTTTCGAGAAAAATCCAAAAAGTGTCAATCCATGCTAACTTTTTTCAACGTTTAAAAAGTACCTATTTTTTAATAGTTTGTGAAGCTTTCACTTATTGTTAGTGTACGTTCAAAATTTCATACAATTCGGTTCACTGGTTTCCGAGATATCACAGCTCAAAAATGAGTTGTTTAAAAATAGTGTTTTACCCAAACAGTTCTAACTTTGCTAAACATTAATCAATCGAGCTCAAAATTGTACCAATGATGCACATATAATAGGTTGACAAACAGTCAAAATTTGAGTTTTTTTGATGCACTCTATGAAAAGTTATAGCATGTTGAACTTTTTTGTGAGAGAAAAAAAAGTTGCCTATCCAAAACATTTTGGCCACCCCCTGTATATATAGATTTCCGATACAGTCCTTAAGGATTCTTCCGGGAGTTTCCTCCAAGCATTGTTTTGTAAATCCTTTCAGAAAATCGTAGTAAAATTCTCCAGAGATTTCATTGGAAGTTTCTCAACAAGTTGCTCAAGAAAGTGGGATTCCATAGTGATTTCGGCTCTGTTGTACCCATACAGTGAAGAGAATTGCCAGACAGAAGATGCACAAAACAAGCAACAAAGAAAGCGTGGTTACAGATAATGACATGATCTTTATTTTTGTTTTTGTGTTGCAGACAAAACGGAAAATGTATTTGTTGCGTACTTTTCAACTTGTGAATAATCAATTATTACTAATCCAAAATCAAAACTGTTTAATGGTAGATCTTCAACAGCGTTGCAGTGTTTATCGACTCGTAGTTACCACCCGAAAAATCGCAATGCAAGGCTCAAAATATCTAAACTCGTGATGCACGATCTTTATCTTATTCTGATCAAGTTGGGATAAACTTATGTCGCATTCATGGCCGTAGCCAATGATTCTATCATATTCCGAACATATTCCGAAGAATAAGCATCAGTTGAAATTTACGAACAAAAAGAAATAAAAAAATAAAATTTTCTAGAAATCATTTTGGTATTTTTGAATTCTACCTTCAGGAAATTCTAGAAGAATTTCTCAAGTGTGTCAGTATGAATTCTTACAGAATTTCTATCGGTAGTTTTTTTTAAGCTTTACAACAAGAAGTTCTGCAGGGATTTGTTGAAGCATTTTTAGATAATCTTTCCTGGAACTTGAGGAATCTTAGGTGAATTTCCCCTGAGATTCAACGGGTTCGCTGCAGAATTGCAGCAGAAATTCCTTGAGGATCTTTTTTATGAATTCTATCGGGAGTTCCCCGAGTCATTTCATCGTGAATTTCTTCAGAGATTTTTCAATGAATTTCTACATACGTCCTTAGGAATTGTACAAAGGATTTTTTTTTCAGAGATTCCTTCAGGAATGCACCTAATAATTGGATCGGTTACATATCTATTTATCTCATTGCATGTTTCTGTAGGGATTGCATAGGCCATTTCCCCTGGAATACCTCAGTGAATTTCTTGAGGTATTCGTTGGGGGATACCACCGAAGAATCCTTGAGGAATTCTTCCAGGCAGTCTTTGAGAAATCTCTCCATCAAGTCATGGGACGTTTCTCAAAAAAAGTCCATCTAAAATTGTTCGAGAGGTTCTTGAGAGATCCTTCTTACCGGATTTCTCCGAAAATTCTTTTATGATTATTTGAGCCATTTCTCCAGGGATTCCTAGTGGAATTTTGTAAGGGATTTCTTGGAGAATTCTTTTAGTGATTCCTTCAGGATTTCAACCACGGATTTCATTAGCAATCCTACAAGAGTTTCTTCAAGAGTTTCTCTGAGAACACCATTCAAGAATAGTTTGGGAATGCTTCGAGGATGCCATTAGAATTTTATTCTAAAATTCCCTCAAAGGATGAATTTTAATAATGAATTCATTCAATTGTGTATTATCAATTGTGTATTATCTTAACCTCGAAAGGGAAAAAAAATATTTCATTTTTTTTTTAGATATCGTGCCTACAAAAACTATTATTCCTAGCTCCGCCTATGTATTGTATTATTTTTCTTATAAAGTCCATCGTCTCAAGATGCTTATCGTGGAAGAAAGACATTATTTACCTGCAAAGCGGCAACTTTTGAAAAATATTTAAAGTCACTTTCCCCCCCCCCCCCCCCTTTATCATTTCCTTACTACAACTATGCCTAATCCTTTCAAGGTGGGTTCTGGTGGCTTACAGTGGTAAAAAAGAAAGAATAAATTTAGATTTGATGACTGAGAATTTAGTATAGAATATTGATTATATGTACTGATTTGAGAACTCAATTTCTCTGCCCCTTGCGAACCCATATCACTGGCTACGCCTACGTGTGATATTTTTCTCGATAATGCAAGATTCTAAGCTTCTAATTGGCGCAAGAAAATTGATTATTTGTTACTTTATGGTCAAGTTATGATTTTTTGAAATTTTTGGACGATTTTGAAAGAATTGCCCCTTATTACTGTTTTTCCTAGCTCCGCCCATGATTTGCATTTTTTCTTGGAAGTACCTCACCTGAAGATTCTGACCGTGAAAGAAAATCACGATTTGCTTGTAAAACGGGGCTGATATAATTTTTTATATGTTTGGCGAACACATAAATGGGGTGCCTCCCATTTGCCCTTATCCTTGCTACGACTATGTTCGATATTTTTTCTAGCAAGGTGAGTGTTGGCGGTTTCCAATGATGGAAGAAAACTGTAATTATATGGATTAATAGCGCAAAGATATAAGCATTTGAATTAGTGTAACGCTGTTTTTAAGGAGGTGCCCCTCTTTGAAGAGCCCCTTTTTATCGTTTTTCCTCGCTACGACTATGTTTGAAAAATTATTATGAAAGCTGAGGCCCCAAGGTTTTCGGCAATATAAAAAATTTTACATTTGGGTTTAAGACGAAGAAGATATGATGCTTCTAAAAATTAGTGTAACGGTGTTTTGTAGGCACCGTCTTCTGAGGCTATTTTTTTAGCACCGCCGCCTGAGAGTTAACTCAGCGAAATGAATTCAACCTGATACTGCTGCTACCGACGATTCAGATGCACACACCGATACGCCAATCCTCGCCGCCAAACTACGTTGTCTACACTGATAGTCCCGTACGACCCATTCATCATAAGGTTCAGGTGAGCGAAAACCACGATCAAAACAACAACACGGTGCGTTCGATGGGCTCGTTGACGTCATCCATCGTTCTGTCATCTTGCTTTGCTGACATTCGCATCCCAATACTGTCACCACAAATATCAGAGACAGGGAACGGATTCAAGATTGCTAAAAGGTGGGATATTTATGCTCCCTCTGGTGCACTTCATAGAACAGCAAGAGAAGATTTTTTCAATTCCTCTGTTGCACACTATCTCCATCATACTACGGAGCATGTGGTGCTTGGCGGCGACTTCAATGCAGTTGTCAACGCAAAAGATGCTACTGGCAGTAGCAGTATAAGTCCGATGTGCAAACGGCTAATGAATGCAGCAAAATTGGTAGATACATGGGAAGCGCTCCATGGAAACGATGTTGAGTTCTCGTACATAAGATCTAATACAGCGTCACGTATAGATCGTATACTAGTCGTAAACACGATGAAGCCCCAACTTCGTGCGGCACATTTTGCTGTCACTTCATTTTCGGACCACAAAGCATACGTTGTGAGAATGGTACTTCCGCATCTTGGAACTCCTTGCGGACGAGGGATTTGGCGTCTACAAGCACATACCCTAGATAACTCGGAAGTCATTGACGAGCTCTCTCGAAAGTGGGCATACTGGGTGCGTGCGAGAAATAACTATAGGTCATGGATAGAATGTTGGATTTTGTATGCAAAGCCCAAGGTGATTTCGTTTTTGAAATGGAAAAGCTCCATATTGCACAGAGAATTCAGAGATGCTATAGAACTTTACCGACGCTTGCTGAAGGATGCATACGATAAGCTGCACGGCAATCCAAGTGAACTAGTAGCAATCAACCGTATTAAAGCACAAATGCTGCAATTACAAAGAAATTTTTCGTCGAATTTGCGAAAAAATAATGAAACCTATGTGTCTGGAGAATCTACTACTTTGTTTCACGTTGCTCAAAATCATTGGAAGCGGTCCAAAACATCAATTTCGACGTTGCAGACAGAAGAGGGCAATGAGATACGCGACCAAATTCAAATAAATGGGACAGTCAGGTCCTATTTTGAGAACCTCTATTCTTCCGGAAATGCTGTGCATTCTACGGATTTCATGCCAAGCAGGACAATCCCTATAAACAACCATGCGAATGACAATTTGATGCGAGCAGTAACACAGGACGAAATTTTCGCTGCTATTAGAGGAAGTAATTCTCGTAAATGTCCGGGTGCGGATGGACTACCGAAGGAATTTTTCCTGAAAGCGTGGCGAGTCATTTGCTTTGAATTTACACACGTAATCAACGACGCTCTTCAAGGCAAAGCAATTAAGCAGTTCTTCGATGGAATCTTAGTTCTAGTGAAAAAGAAAGGAAGCGATAAAAGCGTGAAAGGATATCGCCCAATTTCTCTACTGAACTATGATTACAAAGTTTTAGCAAGGGTTCTCAAACAAAGACTACAATTGCTACTTCCTCTAGTGTTGTCTAAACATCAAAAGTGTTCAAATGGCAAAAGGTCCATTTTTGAAGCTACAAACCGCATCTATGATAGGATCTGTCAACTGAAGCATCTTCGAAAAAGTGCCCTACTGGTGTCCTTTGACTTCGATCATGCGTTTGATCGCGTAAGTCATTCCTTCCTGAGCCAAACCATGGAGAGGATGAATTTCAACCCGAATTTTGTGAGGTTGCTCGCCACGATGTGGGGGCAATCGTATTCCAAGATCTTGATTAACGGTCACCTCACTCAGGAGTTCTAAATCAATCGGTCAGTACGGCAGGGGGATCCATTATCTATGTACTTGTTCGTCTTATACCTCCAGCCACTGCTAGATAAAATTTCAACTAGACTTCCCGATGCTGTAATGAATGCCTATGCAGACGACATCTCCATGTTTCTGGACAACGAGCGATCGTTGGAAGAAATAGTTTCTGTTTTCAATCAATTTGGACTGGTGTCGGGTTCAGTATTGAACAAACGGAAAACCGTAGCAATTGCGATTGGAAACGTAAATCTCACGGCTGCAACCGAATGGCTAAACATCGAGAACTTCGTCAATATTCTTGGAGTACGATACGGAGACAACATTAAGCAGGCTCAAAAACAGAATTGGCAGTCGATTCTTAATGGATTGCGAACGCAGCTTTGGCTTCATCACCCAAGGAAATTGAACCTTTGCCAAAAAGTCATTCTAATTAATACGTACATTAATTCAAAAATTTGGTACATGGCATCCAATATACCGCTCACAAAGGGATTTGCCACAAAAATTAAGGCAGAACTGGGGAAGTTTATTTGGCATGGTCAATCGCTGCAAAGGATTGCTTTTGCTAATTTAATTCTACCAAAAGAACGAGGTGGCCTCAATTTACATTGTCTGGAGACAAAGTCAAGAGCGTTACTTGTGAACCGATTGATTAACCTGGCTCCTGAACTTCCTTTTCTGAGCAGTCTAATCGAAAATGCGAACAATCGAATTCCAACCATGTTCAATCATGCTACTTTACTGAAATCAGAACTGTCTCTCCTGCCGGATAACCTGTTGAGCGCACCTTCATCACGAGAAATTTATAGACATTTTCTGAAACTCAAACCGGACCCTGGATTTGTATCGGCTGATCAACGTGATTGGAAAAGCGTCTTCAAGAATCTTCACAAACCTTAATTCTGCCCAACGTTCTAACTGGTACGTGGTGATGCACAAAAAATCAAGCATCGTGAGCTGCTATTTCTTCGTGGAGTGGTAGAAGATCCCTACTGTGAAGTATGTCCAGGGGAATTAGATACAACCATACATAAATTGTTTCGCTGTCAACGAGTCAGGGATATCTGGAGATTTCAACGAAGGCAGCTGATGATCTACGGGTTTGGACTTTCCAGACTTGAGCCAGAGGACTTTGTCTATCCTACATTTAGAAATATTCATAAGGACACTAAAAATTGTATTATAAAATCATTAAGCATCTATTTCAGCTATCTAATTGAAACTAACGAGAGCTCAATAGAATTAGAAGATTTTGTATTTTATGTAGACAATAACAAATAAGTTACAAATATAAGGTTTTACAAAAAAAAACCAACCGTTTCGTCGACTCCGTTCTACGTACCCGATAGTGCTCTCGGCTGCGTTGTTGATAACTGCTTTCACTGTACTCCAGCAGTCCTCCAGAGGGGCCACATCGAGCACACCCTCGTCCGGCAACGCTGCCTCGAGATTATGCGCGTATGCGGTGGCGACATCCGGTTGCTTCAGTCGCTCTAGATCGTACCGGGGCGGCAGCCGGTACTGTACATTGTTAACAACGGAGAATTTTGGGCGTAGTTTAACCATCACCAGGTAGTGATCAGAGTCGATATTAGCGCCACGATAGGTCCTGACGTCGATAATGTCGGAGAAGTGCCGTCCATTAATCAGAACGTGGTCGATTTGCGATTCTGTTTGTTGTGGTGATCTCCAGGTGTAACGATACGGGAGGCTATGCTGGAAGAAGGTGCTACGAATGGCCATGTTCTTGGAGGCGGCTAAATTGATTAGGCGTAGGCCATTTTCGTTCGTCAGCTGGTGGGCACTGACCTTTCCAATCGTCGGTCTGAATTCCTACTCTTGGCCTACCTGAGCGTTTAGATCCCCTATGATGATCTTGACGTCGTGGTTTGGGCAGCGGTCGTACTCGCGTTCGAGCTGCGCGTAAAATGCGTCTTTATCATCATCAGTGCTTCCGGAGTGAAGGCTGTGCACGTTTATTATGCTAATGTTGAAGAATCGGCCCTTGATCCTCAACCTGCACATTCTTACGTCGATCTGCCACCAACCGATCACGCGCCTCTGCATGTCGCCCATCATAAAATCTGTTCCCAGCTCACGTGTGTTGCCGCTACTCTGGTAGATAGTATGATTACCTCTAAACGTTCGCACCATAGATCCTGTCCAACACACCTCCTGCAGCGCTACGATTCCGAACCCGCGGTCCTTCAGTATATCGGCGAGTAAGCGGGTGCTCCCGATGAAGTTGAGAGATCTGCAGTTCCACGTACCGAGCTTCCAATCGCAAGTCCCTTTTCGTCGCTGTGGTCGTCGCCATTGGTATCGGTTCGCATTCTTCTCTTGTTGATTTTCCGGTGCTAGTCTTTTTTACGGCTGGCTCGCAGGGCCTGACACCAACCCACTAACCCAGGGAGCTGGGCTTACCTTCCCGGAAGCTACGGGTTTTGCATTGGTATTTCCTCCAACTACAGTGCTAAATAGCTAGGCTCAAGCGCCAGTCTTTGCGAAGCATTCCAAGTAAAAATGATAGCTGAACAATAGCTTATACAGCTCTTTCCCGAGATGAACTAGCTTACCCAACTAGAAAAATCTATCAAGTTTATAACACATTGTGTTATGATGTTATAAAAATTTTCTATTACTTATTATATTATAAACTTGGTGCAGGATGATGTTAAAATAACTAAAATTGTAACAAAAAGTACACCGGTCTAATCAAAATAATAACCTATTTTGTTATGATCTAATCAATATTATAACAAAATATGATATAAGTTTTAGCTTCAAGTAAACTAGTTCCTATCATATTTTGATACAATTGTACAGCATGATTTTCTGAATGTCAAGTATGTAATTGAAACTAAATTATTTCACAATGAGTTATTGAACAACATTTATAACATAATATGATATAATTGAGATATAATATTTTTAAACCCCAAAGATATTAAAAATTGATTATATCACAATGAGTTCTAAATATCAGGGTTTGTTATAATAATGTTAAATTTTTGTTAGAATCTTCTAGTCTGGTAGGGCTTAAAATCTCGTTAATTCAGATACAAGAAAATGCTTATATAGCTACAGCTTTCTTGAAAATCTAACTTAGCAGCGGTTTATTCATCAACTGTAGAGCAGGTACTTGGTTGGGATACGACTGGGATGATTTTGCTTCGGAGTGTTGGCTTTGCAGTCTTTTGGGGGAATCGAAAACATTAGTTTGTTTTCCGTATAGTTTGATTACAAGTTTCGACTGTATGATGGTTGTTTTTTTTTGGAAAAATTTCGGCTTGCATTCTAATGTTATGTAAATTTGTATGTTTAATGTTAATTTGTGCCAATTTTAATAAATCATTTAGGCCCTGAAGATGGTCCAATAGCCGGACCGAAACGTCGGCGATGATATGTAATTAATCAACGCAATTTGTTAGACTGCAAGCCGAAATTTTTCCCAAGAAAAAAAAAATTTTTTTTTTCCGTATGTATTCTATATTCTCGGCACAGCAGCCTGATCTTTTTGACTTACACTTATCGATAGGAATGAACGGTGAAGATTGTTGCAACCAGATATAGGTACTTTGCTGCAAAAAATGCCATGTCATCTTATCCATCCACCCTAGGCTGCTTAGAACTAATCCAATCCTTCAGTAGTAGCTTCCAGAAATTAGAAACTGCTATCAGCTAGTTAGAAAATTTCCGACGTCTATTATTAAGTTCTTCAGAACGTCGAGCCAGTTTGGACAGTTTTGCGAAATTCTCGGCCACACAATAGCGTTGCGAAAAAAGAAACCTCACTCCCATGCCCCGAAATCTCACCGAGTCATGGTGTTTAATTCTCAGCTGTATTTATTTAGGTTCTCTTCGGAGTTCTGCTTGGTTCTACCTCTCACCTACTTACATAATTATCATCATTAAATCATTATCCGCCACATCGGAGGCGCTCCTGCTGCTGCTGCCGATGCCAAAGCGGCGTATAATTACTGAACGGGGGCCGTCTGAGAGTGGTGGTGCTGGTGGCTGGGTCTAAAGGTGAGTTGTGCAAGAACAACAAGACTGTTTCTCCAGAGGGCGTGTACATGGAAGCACAGTAGTGCGGCCGGCGGAGAATCCAGCAGCCAGCGGTCTCTGTTTGTGGTTGTCTGACGGTGATGTTTGTGGGTACGGCCATACATATACCGCTAGTGTTTGTGGAAATGTTTGAACACGCCAAAGATCGATGGATAGCCACAGTATTGCCTTCGCCGCCATAGCCGCGGCCGCGGCCACCGCCACCGCCAAAGGGCGCAAACAAAGGCCGGTTGATGGGTGGAAATCATAACGTGTCAAATCGATTCTATTGGAACGAGGTAGCCGGGTGGAGGCGGTGACGATGATAGAGTTACCAGATGGAATTATTTGACAGAAATTACATTACATTGCATGAAACTATTGCAGAATTGTTGAACTTATCTTTTGAATTCTACATGAACTTCGAATTACGATGAGAATTTTGGAACTTCTTTCAAAATCATAAACTCGCTGCTGTATTTTCTGAAACGCTACCACAAGCATTTTTGCAAGAATTTTGATAAATATTTATTAATCAGGAATGCATAAAATGACTGTGTCTGTCTACTACTTGAAAAACCTGGAAACCATAAATCCATCTCACACTTAATCCCGTAAAACTTAAA
>NW_026917051.1:0-19000 GCF_035046485.1 Aedes albopictus
TTTTTGACCCAACAAGAACCCCAAACTGAAGTGTATTCAACCTGTCAAAATTACTCGATCGCGAAGTGTGCCAGTGTGAGTGTCTTCGGCAGGAGTTTCTCTCTTGAATACCGAGCCAAAACACGTTTTCCTCAGAAGAGCAGCCAAAGTGATACGACCGAAGATCGCGACCAAGCGAGAAACCCTGCGCACTGCATGCCACCACAGGTGTGTTTATTTTTGCCCCTCTCCCTCAGCGTCCGATCCTCGCCTGCATCCCGCGATCAATCGGTAGTGTTGTTTGTTGTTACAACGCGACGGAACGCATACACCTGAATCGGTAGCTGCTGGGCTGGCTGACGACGACGGGATGACTCCGACCGACTACTAGTGATAATGACCAGAAAGGTTGATGGTTCTGTTATTTTTTGTGTCGCTTCCTGCAATCGCTGCCGGAGAAGATCGCGCTTGAAGATCGCGAGAAAGTGACGAGAAAAATTGCGTTAGGAATGTGTCATGCTCCGGATGCGATCGAGTGCTGCAGCAGAGGGAAGAATGGGATGCTTTTCGCGGTGCGCGTGATTATCAATTGCTCGCTCGGGGGTACCAAGTGGAAGCGTGTAAGTGTAGGTTGGGAACCTTCGCTCTGAGGAGTGGGTCGTCTACGAGACTACTGGATTGGTATGTTCCATGAACAATGTTCGTATGACAACTGGTTGTTCTGTGCGTCTTATGGTAAGTATCAATTACATTTGTCATTGGCATTGTATGGGGACTTTTGTGGTTTCATCATTCTCTGTCACAATCATTGTGTTAGGATTATTAAATCGCTCTTGGTGCATCATGAATTTTATGTCTAGTACGATGTGTTCAAAAGATTGAGAAAATTTGTCGTAATTTGTAGAATATCGGTCTTTAGTGTTATTTCAGAACTCTTTCGCGAAAACTTTCCGAAAGAAGGAGGAAGTAAACAGAATATATTAGGGTTTTAAACTCACACATTTATTTAAATTCGTCCTGTAATTGCAGTCAATGGAAACTGCCAAATTTTTCAGTCTTCCTCTAGTAAGTAAACCACTCATCCTTAAGGATAAGCACCACCAAAGACTTCTTCTGTAATTTCTTCCGGTATTCCACTCAGGGTATTTCCCGAGATTCCTTCAAGTATTCTTTCTCCAGGAATTCCTGCCGAGACTCCTTCTGCGATCCTTTCAGTGATTCCTTCAGGGATTACGCCTGGAATCTTTCACGATTTTCCCTGGGAATTTTTCCCAAGATTCCTTTAGGAATATCTTCCAGAATTCCTCCAGGGAATTCTCCCAAAATTTCTTTAGAGATCTACTAGATTGCCGTCAGTGATTACTTCATGGATGCCTTCCGAGATTCTTTTAGGGATTCTTTCTACAATTCATCCAGGATTTTTTTTCAGGAATTCCGACCGCAATTCCTTTAGGTATTTCTCCCGGAGTTTCTTCTGGGACTCCTGTCCGGAGTTCTTTGAAGGATTCCATTCAGTTTCCGCTCGAGATTCTTTCGCAGATTTCTTCAGAAGCTTCTCAAGGGTTCCTTCAGGGATTTCCTCCAAAATACCATCAGAATTCGTACCGGGATTTCTTCTTTGATTCTTACCGGGATTCTTTCATTGATTCTACCGAGTATCCATTACGAATGTCTTCCGGGATTTCTTCACAAATTCTTTTTGAATATCCGGATCCCTGTCGGATTCCATGGATTCTCTCGAAGATATTTCCCCATATTCCTCCATTTCTCTCAGGATTCTTCTTAAAACTTCTTTTCATATAAACTTCCCTCGGGAATTCATCCGGGATGTCTTCTAGAATTCCTCCCTAAATTTATTCTGGTAGATTTCCCGGGATCTCTCCAGGGTATCTGTCCAAGATTCTATAGATAACTCTCTAGAGCCGCGGTCACCAAAGTGCGGCCCGCGGGCCGCACGTGATGTCCAATTCTCTATGTTGTCGTAGAATTTCTTGCAATGTTCTTTATGGAAGTTCTTCTACTCCCGAAATAATCAAGAATAACGTGTTGAATGATTGACAAATCGATCCAGGTGTTGCAATACGCGCAGTTGAAAAAATGGGCTTGAGGATCACTGCTCTAGAGTATCACTTGGAGAATTCACCTGGGGTTCTTTCTGCGATTTTTTTTAGAAATTCCTCCCGAAATTTATTCCAGGGTTCCTCCCAGGACTCCTTCAAAGATTTCTCTCATGCCAGGATTTTCTCGAGGATTCTTTCAAGAATTCCTATCTAGATTATGTCAGGGCTCACGCCAGGATGTTGTCCGGTACTGGTTAGTCAACTATAGTTCCAGGATTTCTTCAGGAATGTCTCTCGGCATTCTTTAAGGGATTCCCTCGAAATTTATCTCAGGATTTCTCCCGGGTTTCCTTCTTTGATTTCTACCGAGTTACTTTAGAAATTTCCACTGGGACTTATTTACAAATTCTTCCTGGATTTTCGGGAGTTCCAAAAGGGACTCCTTCAAAAATTCATTCATAGATTTTCCCGTTATTCCTTCATTGGTTCCTGTCGAGGCTCTTTTAGGTGTTGTTTAGATTGGTTTGATTGGTCACGTTTATTTCCTTGTGGTGGATCAACTAAAATAACTAAAATTAGTGGTTTCGTTTACAAATAAATGAGTTTGAACTTGTAAAGGAAACTAAAAGTAAGTTTATAATGAATTTGACAAATTTGTTACTAGCCGGGGCCCGTGGCGTAGTTGGTCACACGTTCGCTTCATATGCGGATGGTCATGGGTTTGATTCCCAGCCCTGGCGCTTGCAATTTTTCGTCCACTGACCCTCTTCTGAGCCCCATGGCTCAAACGGATCCGGATACCTGGACATCGGCGAACTGCTACTCATAATGGACCCCCAATCGGACTGGAAAGGAACAACGGCCACCTATCATCCTTGTGCTCATCATTCTACCATGTAGAGTAGAAAAGTGAAAGCAGCAGAAAGGCAACCAGCTCGATAAAGTATAATAGAATACATCTAGGCTCAGTACAATACTGTAGGTACAACTGCCAATTGAAATCGCTCACGTAGTGCCCTAGTGGACAATAGAGCTGTAAATTAGGGTAAGTGATTAAGAATAAAAAAAAAATGTTTCTAATTTAAAACCTAACTATACAGATACGAGCAAGTTAAAACCGACAGCTACAAGACAGGTTAAAGTCGCAAGACAAACAGTTAATGGGAATAATTCGATCTGCAAGAGGCAAACTATTTGTGAGTAAAACATGAACTAAACCAAAACGAGAATGAAATAACAATATATTTTGATTGTAGCTTTGATCTACTTCCACGGAACGTTGATTCAAAGATTGTTTACATAATCCGAACAGGTGTTTTCCAGTATTATTTCAGGGATTCCTTCCGGGATTTCTTCTAGGCTTCCTCACCGTATTCATTTCGGTATTTTTGTAAGGATCCTCCTGGCTCTTGAGTCCAGCGATTCTTCCCGTGATTACTTAATTTTTTCCCGAGAATTCTCCGTGGGTTCTTTCAATATTTATTGCAGGTTTCCTACCGGGATTTCTTTGGAAATTTCTTCTAGATATTTGATAGGGATTCCTCCCTAGTGTGATGTGGTGCCATCACACAGTCTGGCCCAAAGGCGAAACAATCCAAAGAAGCGGTGTCACTATCAGTCCGGTTAAGGAAAGAGATAGGCGGAGATCGAAGAAAGGCAAGAATATTATTAGCATTAGATAGTTGCTTTCAGGCACCTTTGCACCTCTTATAGGGGACTGCACTTTGAACTGACACCAATGGATGAAAGTTAACTTTAGAATGTTATTATTGTTGACCGCTCCATCCGTATAGGTATAAATTAAGAAACGATCTGAAATAAATTGTCATTCACCGAACTTGAGTCAGGGATCATTAATCCCAGTAGACTCACACTAGATTATTTTAGGAATCCTCCGGGATTCTTGCAGGTACTGGTCAGTCTATTGGAGTCCTCGGATTTCTTCAGGGACTTTTCTCGGGATTCCTTTATTGATTTGTACCGAGCTTCCTCTAGGGATTTGCCGTGCTTACAAATTCCTACCGGAACCCGTCGAGGATTCTTTCAGGGATTCCAACAAGGACTCCTAGAATTCTTCTGGAGGTTCCTGGAATTTTTCATTGATTTCTGTTGGGATTCTTTTATGTTTTTTTAGCTTCACTTCATAGGTTTTTTTTACTCGGAATCCCTTTCAGAATCAGTATTCGTTCCTGCATTTTCCCCGGGTTCCCTCCAGGGATTTCTTCCGTGATTTAACAGTTAGTGTAGAGGTTCCCAAACTTTCTGCTACTGCGGCGCCTTTTGAAATTTAAACAAATGTCGCGGCACACCAACAACTTTTTCCAATGATTTTCAATGATTTTAACACTTTCGGTTCAAAATTTCAAACACAAATCGTAAAATAGCCTTCAATGTCGCTCTAGTGCGAGCTGCAACATATGACGCATTATAATCAATTTTGGATTGAATTACATCTGCTTCGACTGGTCGGTCGATGTGGTCCTTTATTGTTTTAGCAGAATGGTCGATCTTCGCATGGTTGATCTTCGTGATCATTGGAACTACTTATTGGGGCACAGCTTAGTAATCGAACATTTTGTTCGAGAATGACTGTACAGGAAACATTGGAAACATACGTGGAAACATAGCAGGGGATTTCGGTAGTAGAACGAGAGGATGATAGCAGTGGTTGGCTTCATGTTGCTCTTAAGAAATCTTCATGCCACATCAACTCTTTTCGGTTGTAGTTCCTCCACAATAACCCTTATTTTTCCGTATCAAGTCAAAGCTGAAAATTTAATTCAATTGGGGTACCGCCATACACTTTAGTCGGTTATCTTTAGAAGTTTCTTTACCTGCGTAGCTTTCCTCGTGTGTAGAACATAGTGGCGAACTTATTACTAAGATCGAAATAAGCAGGAAAGCTCCTGCCTTTTGACCCGCACGGGTCACCTGCACTAAAGGAGGCCACGGGTAATCAGAAAAAATCCAGATCAGATCGATTCCATACACGTTTTGAAGTGGCAATCTAGGTGGCAACTGTAACATGTTGTCTATCTTAAGTAGGGAGGGAGGGAAAATTGGATAAGTATACTAGCTCTATTAATACACTACAACTCGAAAACAACTATCAACGATTTTCTGTAACAGGTTCGTCACTTTTAGGTTGTGGTCTCTTGACGGTGTACCAGTTCTAAGACAGTGGAGACGCGTGGTTAGGCACTATTTTGAGATGATTTGAATCAAGTCAATGGAGACGCACGGTTGCTTGCCGTAAGAGAAAATTTTTCCACACCGCCTGATCTGCCGTGTGCAGCATAGTTGTCCCATGTTCTATGGGAATCCCTATTAACATGGGACCATTATGATGCACACGGCAGTGATACCCTATGGTATAGTACGCTAATTGAGGCACAAATAAAAAACAAAAAATCACGGTAATACTCACCGTAATTTGCATCGCCGGGTTAGATATACCGGGTGGCGTAGTCTGACTTTAGCCGTGGCGATAGAACAAACATCCAGATACGGAGATGGCTGAACGATCGATGGTTTCGGATGCTAAATGCGAAATGAATCCCGGGATTTCTTCAGGCATTACCCTCGGGATTTCTCCCAGAATTTCTTCCGGGATTCCTTCGAAGATTTCTCACGAGTTTCCTTTAGGAGTTTCGCCTTTTTTAACAAATTCCTCTTGGATTTCCAACACTTATACTGACTAGAAAAGTTTAATTTGGTGAAAATAAGAGTGAGAGGGGCCCATATAGCCGAGGCGGTAAACGCACGGGTATTCAGCATGACCATGCTGAGGGTGACGGGTTCGATTCCCGGTCGGTCCAGGATCTTTTCGTAAAGGAAATTTGCTTGACTTCCTTGGGCATAGAGTATCTTCGTGCCTGCCACACGATATACACATGCAAAATGGTCATTGGCAGAGGAAGCTCTCAGTTAATAACTGTGGAAGTGCTCATAGAACACTAAGCTGAGAAGCAGGCTTTGTCCCAGTGAGGACGTTACGCCAAGAAGAGAGAGAGAGAAGAGTGAGAGAGTACGTGAAAAAAGTGTGCCTTTTGAGACAGTCAGACATTTCTGTAGTAAACCGTGATGTTATCTGATAGTCCTTTTTCTGTTTTATAACAAGTTATCAACTTTTTCACTTGTTTACTGTTATCTACATGGATCAGAATGCAACGATAGTAAAAACGTTGTGCTAAAATTGAAGTCTGAAAGTCAGTTTTAAAGTAAAGTTCACTGGTGTTCTAGAGGATGTTTTCCAGATCGCTCTATCCTTACATAAAAATGTTGAGTTACCTAGTTGCTAGGAAAAAGGTTGGTACCATCTCTGGAAGATTCCGGGAACACCTTAGAAAAGTTCTAGTAGTCATCCCAAGGGGAATCTAACACCTTTACAAGAAGTGTTTTGGGTACCCTTAGAGTGTCCATTTCCCGGGCATTTTCCTTGTCCCGGGATTCGGGATAAAAATTGTAGCATATCCCGGGAAATCCCGGGATCCCTGGATTTTTAGGAAATACAGATTTCAGTGGAAATTGAGATGAATTTCAAAAAAAAAATACCATTTGCCAGCTTTTGTCTATCCATTTTGTTGAATATGGAGGGGAATTATTGTTACAGTAGTCACTCATAAAACAGCTTTTTTTAGTTTCAGAAATCCTATAAATAATAGGGACCCTAAACTAAATTGCAATATGCTGCTGGAGAGCTAGCAGTACTTTTTTGATTAGTTGCAAAATATGAATGCAATTTGCCCAAAATTCTTTTAGCATATGTAGATATTGTTTGATATAACTCTTGACTGAGCTTCTAAAGAGGCGAACATGTTTCTGTAAACTAGGTATTGTCTCGATGATTTGGATAACCAAACAATACATGCCTACACAAAGTTCAATAATTATCGAGTGAGTAAAATTTTTGTTTACTTGATTGTTACAGAGGATTTCGTGATTTTGTGGTGCAATTATAGAAGTCGTCAAGAGAATGTGTTGTTAACAAAAACTGAATCGTCCTCTTGCAGGCTCCATCAAGAATGTTTGAAATTTAACGCCAATAATGGGCATAAAATCATGCATTCCGGGATTCCCGGGAAATCAAATGTTAAATCCCGGGATACGGGAAATCCAGAAATTGCCTAAATCCCGGGAATTCTTGTCCCGGGACGTCCCGGGATGGACACTCTAGGTACCCTTCGTTGATAAATTTTTTGGTCGCCCTGAAATAATTGAGAAAACGAAATCATTGTCAACAAATATACATATTATTGTGCAATTCTAATTCAATATATGAAAATAAACGTTTTTTTTTCACACAATGATTTACGATATGTTGGCTAGGTTGGCTGGGACGTCCTTACGGTCATCGAGGAGGGGAAGCAATGTTAGTGTGACGTACGCTGCTACTACTTCATCTTGCCCCACCCGTTACAACTTGGCCCGGTGTACCTTACGACTTGAAGCGATATCTTATGCGATTTACAGTGTGCACTATTGCGATAAATATAGCCTTTTATGCAACTTAAAAATATTCGCAAAAATATTCATGTCTCCTCAGTGTTGAACTACTGATCCTTGCTTTCACGAGCTGCACTTTGCACTCAATACCAATAACTACTTATGATGGAGGCTGATAAATTATCATGACATTCTAACTTACCTCAGGGTTTGTTAAAATGTACAGGGGATAGACAAAATGATTGAGACAGGCAAAATTTTCACTTTTCAAAAAATGGTTATCCAGCAGTAACTAAGCTGTGGTCGAAATTTGGGAATAATCGGGCCATTCTGCATGAAATGAGAAAGATTCTAGCAAAAGGCATAATTATCCGATAGCCAACATTTGACTGTTATACCTCCGGATTCAATGAATTGAATGTAATGAAATGTTGAGCGTTTTTTACTCATGAAATGAACTTTGGATCCGGAGATATAACAATTCAAATTTGGCTATCGGATATTTATGGCTTTTTTAGAATCTTTCTAACTTCATGTAAAATAGCCCGATCTTTCCCAAATTTTGACCATTGATACACAACTAGTTGATCAACTTACAGTAAAAATTTCAGATTTTTTTGAGCACTTTTCAAAAAGTTACAGCTATTTGACCATTTGTTGAAAAGTGAAAATTTTGCCTGTCCAGATCATTTTGTCTATCCCCTGTAAGTCATGAACGCTCAAAATTTCATTACATTCGGTTGATAGAATCTGGAGATATAACCTCTAGCGTGCGCAGCCTTTTCTTTTTTCCTACTCACTTTCGTAAACAAACACGCCTTTAATCTAGCTCTTTCTTATGTTTATCGAAGAGAATGAACGCTAGTGCATATAACAGTTCGAGTTAGCTATAATTCTCATTTCATGTAAAATGTCCTGATCTTTTCTAAATTTGGACCGCTGCACAGTGGAAAAAATAGGTATAAAATGCGAATAAATTCAAAATCTCTGCTCGCAGTGAATGGATTCGAATGGAATATCAATAGTTTCAGATAAGGAGGGTGTCATTCACCGCACGTTTATCCCCTCTCTCTCTCACATACTTTTTTGAAAAAAAAAAACCTTATCTATTCCCGACTGGCGTGTAAAATAAATTGCTCATTTAACTCGTATTTGTGTACAAATTTCCATAGTATCGGCATTTTGTCATAATGTTGGTCCTGCTCTTATCGATTGCATTCCACTCCGGGCATAGATGAATGTGAAAGTTAAAAGAAATAGGGGATATCGGGGTTATTTGAAGATATTTCAATTTTTAGGGCCGTGTGGTGAGCCAAACCAGCTCCATTCCATTTTTTTTCTCTGTTCGGGTGAGCCACTGCGACCAGTATTTAGATCTTTTGTGGCATTACCCGTATCCTTAGTATTTAGTGCATGTCGTACTACTCCATTGTCATTGAGAGGTAATGAAGCATCGATTTCTGTACAGTTCCTGTTATGTTATCCCAGAGGTGCAAGAAATAGATTGCGATAAAAAGGTCCCGTTATCATAGAGATTTAAATCCCAGTGAAAGAGCGCCCCTAATCAAACACAATCTATTTGAATTCTGAGAAAAACAAAACGGTGGTACTGGTATTTATCCCTGCATCGGAACTCTAGCCCCATCCATGTCTTGCTTCTAGTTTAGTCCCAGGACAACCAAGAAAAACCCGGGACTTTAGGCTAGTTGCAAAACTCTGTCAAATTAGAGAATGTGTTCTGCAATAAGAATGCACGTGAGTCCTTGAATTACCAGAACTTAACAGTCCTTGATAGGTTAGTACGCAACTAGATACGTAAAGCATGTTTTTTTCCTAACATCAAGTGTAGTCTCGGGTGGGCAAAGTCCGATTCTTTAACTATCAGCAAGGCAGAATAAATGCAATTTTAGAAACTGTCACCAGTAACAAGGACTATGTACCATGAATCCTTATTACCAAAACACATTACCCCAACTTGACAAACCGGATGTCACTAGGCACAGTGGTACCGCCATAGGCCAAAAATCGAAAATTTGATTTTCTAATTCATGAGTTTGTATATTTTTTATAAATCAATGATGTTCCCAAGAATGCAGAAAACCCATTTTTATGTATGTTTCTGTTGCATATTTTTCTTGAGAGCGTGGGTACTGTTATGCAATTTGACATTCTCAAAATTTGTCGAAAAATTACATGAATTTAGAGTTGTACACCACGTCTTCGTATAACAAAACCAAGTAGATTTTCAAATGTTTTTCAACGCAGAAAATCAGAATAAAGGTTTATCTTTCAAATTCAAAGCACCAAAAAAGTGGAAATGGATGTTTTTGGACCAATGGAGCTGTGAGTAATAGGCACATAATTTTACCCATAGAATATATACATAATAGAAATTCATGTAACATTTCAAACATGTTCTTAATCACATTTAATCAATCGTCAGCCATCAAATGTTCAGATTTGAGTAGGAGAATCAATCTGTGAAAGTTGTAGCTGCAAATATCTGCATATAAGTTAGCAGGATGTATTGGAAGTTACCCGTTCTTTTTTATAAAAATATGTTTTTAAATAACGACAATATTACATATATATACTTGTCCTTCTGTAACTGCCTGAAATGCGTACCAAAATGACTGTAATTTTTACAGGATATTCTTCAATGCTTCTTCAAATATTAGAGGGATATTTAATTTGAAAACAAACATTGTAAGTGTTTTTTTAATTATAAAAACAATACAGTTCTGGAGGTATGGCTTGAGGTTTGAGTAATTGCATAACAACCATTTTCATTTGGCATCGTCAAAATTTCCCTTTAAAATTGTTTAGTTTGATAAGCAATTTTGCATTTACTGCTAACATTGACAAAATTTCCTCAAAATCCTTAGTTCCAGTAAACTGTAGTACTGGGAGAAGAAGGGGTAAATATGTTCTTTGTTTAATATTTACTGGACATAATTCTTCATAATCTCTTCCCAAATCTAAACATTTGATCAATTTATTTACGTTAAATCTCAGTATTCGATTTGATTTCTTTGATACTATAGCAGGCACTCTGTCGAATATTTAGCAATGTAGGTAGAGCGATATTTGCATATATTTCGTTTATTGAGTTAGAGCTATCTTTGATTGAAATTCCACGTACTTCATTACTGGATAGCATTTCCAAAACAATTTCTAGAAACAATAACGACTGAAAATACTTTAATCTTTTTCAAAACGCAGGCCCACGAATCGTATGATATATAACGGTGTAAATCATTTATGGTATTTATGGTTTTAAAATTTCCTTTTACGTACGTAATGTGAAATAATCCCGAATATTTGTTTAAAATTTTGCAATTGAAGAAGTAATTTACTCTGTAATTGCACTATTGCACTATTGTGTAAAAATTATTACTATTGGTAATTTGACACTGTAATTATACATTCTAATTCGATTTGTGATGAGATGATTTTTCGGTATTTCAACTATGAAAACTTCCTTATTTCTGAGGATAAGTCTCCAGTTTCATATATTGTTTTATTACAGCGGAAATAAAACCTACTAATAAAATTACAATTTTAATGCTAATACTGATACTATTCACAAGAATCTATTATGGTACTGTCATGTGATACATGTTCTAACTTGTTATACTTATCAGAAACTGATATAGTTCGGCCAACTCTTCATAATACAGGTCGGACTCGATTATCCGGAGTATTGATTTTTATTTCACTCCGGATAATCGAATCACGAAAAAAATATTAATTTGGAATTTAAAAACGTATGGAAATGTAATGTTTTTGTTATTTTATGTGCATGAAGCCGTAACGTAGCTAGAAATTTTATTTGGGGGACGTCCATAAATTACGTAACACATTTTTTTTATTTTTTCCTTTCCTCCTAGTCATGCTATTTTAATGAGACCCATGAAGTTTTTGTATTGGTCATTGCACTATGTGGAATTCTCCCTCTCCTGGTGAAGCGTAACGTAAGCTATAGGCGTTCCTTTAGAATATTGTATACAGTAGGACCTTGATTGTATTTTAGACTGACAAATGGTCGGCGTTAAGGTTGAAGGATTCGTCATTGACATAATCGTCGTCATTGAAAATTCATAAGCAGTTTTCTCGCTCAAAACATGAATGTTTACATTGAAAAAGTATTTACTGTACTCCATTCTGCATCCGCAATACAGTGAATACATTTTCACTGCAGAGTTTTCAGCTTTGAACGAGAAAACTGCTTCCGAATTTTCAATGATGACGATTATGTCAATGACGAATCCTTCAACCTTAAGTCAGACCGGACCATCTGTTTTTCAATGATTTTGGGGAAATGTCCTGCAAGCACTTGGGATATCAAATCAAGCGCATTATTTTCTGAAAAACTGAAGTTCTTTCATAAATTGACCTACCTGCATCAAAGAAACGTCTAAAAGTTCAGAATGGTCGAATTCCTTCGCTTATCTTAACCTGCCCAAAAAAAAATCGCGTAGTCCACTCTGACTTAACGCCGACCAAATCGGCATAGTTTTTTCTTGTGAATTTTGAACTCCATAAAAAGGTTCTGATTCTATCAAAGGAAACAATACAGGTGAAGGGGTGTGGTTTGTTTTCATTTTTATCAGTTCGGGAAAAAAAGGAAATGAATAGGGCTGTGGTATTAGAAAGGTACTTTTGCTATTTATAACGGAACAATTTTATCTTCTAATTTATGTTGGCAAAATAAAAGTGGCTCAGAAAATGGTGCTCTTTTGTATAAAATAAAAAAACACAATATTGTTTTAAATTTAAAAACCCAATAGTGTCCTGACAAACAGGAGACAGTAGACTTAGACAGTAGCTTAATTCAAAAACGATCACAATCTCGCTAACGAAATCCTTGTAGAAATCTCTAAAAGAATGCCTTGATTTTCCCCTGGAAAAATCACTGGAGGAATCCTTAGAGAAGTTTGAAAGAAGTTCCTGAATCACTACGAAAATTACTGTAATTCATAGAAGATTTCTGTAAAAAAAATCTTGAAAAATTCCCAGAGGAATCCATGGAACACATCCTGAAGGTCTATACCCGAGCAGGAACGAATTAAATATCATACCAAGACAAGGTATTGAGTCATTAACAAAGATACCTCAACGAGTTATTGATTTGGTATTGAGGACTGCTTGAGGTACTATTGAATTATAGAACAGGCACCATTTATTGTTTCAGGCTTTGCATACCTCAGTTTAATATTTTACACCTTTTCTCTCCTGCTCGGGTATCTGGGAGTTCCTGGAGAAAGCCCTAAACATATCCTGAGAAATGTCTTGAAGAAACTCTGAAGAAATCCATGCACGAGTTTCTGCAGAAAATTCAAGGAAGAGGAGCGCCTGGAATAATGCTTGGAGAAATTCCAGCAGTGCTTTTGGGACTTCCTCCCTAAAGGACTTCCTATGCTCCACCAAAATTATATTCTGGAGGAAACTTTAGAAAAATCCTTGGAGAAATCTTTCCAAGAATAGCAAGAATAATTATTGGGATTTTTTTTTAACTGTATTAACGAGATTTTTAGCTCTAGGCTAGTTCATCTCGGGGCCCACGCTTTACTTCCCTTCCGAAGGAAGAACTCACATTTTGCGAGTTTGTCGGGAGTGGGATTCGATCCCAGGTCCTCTGCGTGATAGTCAAGTGTCTAACCATCACACCAGGTCCGCTCCACGTTATTGGGAAATTTATAGCAACCCTGGTGGTATTGTAGGTAAATTCCTGAAGAAAACCCAGGCGGACTGACGGATTCCATGCGGTATTCTCGGAGGAATACCAATTGATACCAAGAGGAATTCATCTTATTTGGATGCTTCCAACTGCTGGAAGTCTGTACCAGAAATTCATCATTAAAAAAAATCCCTGGAGGACTTTTCCTTGGAATTTCTAGAGGAATCCCAGAAGTAATAGCCGATGGAATCTCTGCAGGCATTGTTTGAGAAATTCCTGGATTGACGTCTGTTTTCAAAGGATATCGTAAATTTTATTTTGAAAACAGACGCAAATTTAGCATTTTTTCACTGAAACGAAATTTTAAATTGTTTGCCCCTTTCAAATATAACGGGAGATTTGATCGTTACGTGATTTGTATATGATTCCAAAATATATCAACTAATATTAAGAACAAACGTCTTTAAAATTTGCTTCAACAGTGCATCAGAACTTCAGACGCACAAATCTCAAAAAGCAAGCTTCAAACAACAGTGCATTTTTTAATCTGTTGTTGTTCATTTGTAATAAGCTTCAAATAAGAAGATCAGGAGCGCTGCTTTTGTTTACGAAGAGATTTGTGCGATCGAGATCGTGATTAGGTGCCAAAGTCGGCCATTTTGGGGTTATAACAAGTCTGTCCTCAAAATTGATTGTAAAATGGTATGCGGAATGTAAAACACTTTTTCTTGTTAAAAAAAAGCTAACACAATCTGGTCAGAAAATCGAAAATATTTGGAGAAAACGCAATCGAGGCCTCTCAAAATCGGATCAGCACAGTATTATAATATCAAACGATTTCGAATTTCTGCATTAAAATATTAAAAAAATCTCAATAAAAAATACTCCGGATAATCGAGTCTAAAATTCCGGATAATCGAATCCCGGATAATCGAGTCTCCGGATAATCGAGTCTCCGGATAATCGAGTCCGACCTGTAGTTGAAAATATTTGATTACTGATTTCTGTGCAAAATAAAGCTTTTTGCCTTTCTCGTACACCAAGTGTACTGGAAAGGCTATATGTTCACTCCAAAAATGTCTTTTTGATAGGAGGCTCGGAGGGTCGAGTCACATATACCAATCAACTCAGCTCGACGAATTGAGGTGATGTCTGTATGTGTGTATGTATGTGTGTATGTATGTGTGTGTGTATGTGTGTGTGTGTGTACAAAAAAACTCACATCACTTTTTGGCAGTAAACTTCAACCGTTTTTAATGACCGACGGTTCATTCGACGCGGAATCTGGTCCCATTGTTTCCTATTGAAAATGGTTCGGATCGGTCCAGCCGTTACGGAGTTATGGCCATTTAGGTGTTCCGGACCGGTACCCCAGGAAGGGGTCAGATATGGAAACGCTACAAACCCATCCATGCGACACATCAAACTACGGCATTTTCGATTACTTGATGAACGGTAAGCAGAAAAATGGTCTCAGACCATATCTGAACCGGTAGTGTCCCGGAACCGGTTCCGGGTGTCCCGCCGGAAGCGGCTAAACATAAAAGTGAACTAAACCCATGCATGCGACATATCAAACCGTGGCTTTTACGATTACCTGATGAACAGTAACAAGGAAAACATTCTCAGACCATATCGGAACCGGTAGTGTTCCGGAACCGGTTCCAGATGTACCGCCGGAAGTGGCCAAATATAAAATTGAACTAAAACCATGCATGCGACATATCACACACACGACATCACACGACACATACCGCGGCTTTTTCGATAAACTGATGAACAGTAAGCAGGAAAGCATTCTCAGATCATATCGGAACCAGTAGTGTTCCGGAACAGGTTCGAGATATCTCGTCGGAGGTGGCCAGGTATAAAATTTAACCAAACCCATGCAAGCGACATATCAAATAGTGACTTTTTTGATATCCTGATGAACAATAAACAGGAAAATATTCTCAGAACATATCTGAGCCGGTAGTGATCCGGAACCGGTTCCGGGTGCCCCGCCGGAAATGGCCATATAAAAAAGTGAACCAAACCCATGCATGCGACACATGAAATCGCAGATTTTTAGGCATCTTGATTTGGCAAAAAAAAGTTTCCGGCCATATTTGGGACAACCGATTACGGGTGCCCCATCAGAAGTGGTCAAATGTGAAGGAGAACCAAACCCATAAATGCGTCACATTAAATGACTTTTAGGTAACCTGATGAACGGTTAACAAGAAAAACAATCATAGACCACACTTTGGAAAACCATAAGTGTGCCGAAACTGGTTCCAGGTGCCCCGCCGGAAGTGGTCAAATGTTAAACGGAACCAAACGCATGCACGCAGCACAATTAATAATGGCTT
Source organism: Aedes albopictus (assembly GCF_035046485.1). Classification (NCBI taxonomy): domain Eukaryota; kingdom Metazoa; phylum Arthropoda; class Insecta; order Diptera; family Culicidae; genus Aedes; species Aedes albopictus. Next base: position 15,516 of record NW_026917051.1, read on the forward strand.
CTTTGATAACGCGAAGAACGGTCAGCAAGAAAATAGTCTCACGCCACATTTAAGACTACCGGTAGTGTTCCGGAACCAGTTTCGGGTGTCTCGCAGGAACTGGCAAAATGCACAAATGAACCACACCCATGCATGCGGTACATCAATTCGCGACTTTCTAGGAAAACTGATTAACAATTTGCATGAAACTAGACTAAGACCACATCAGGGACAATCGGTAAGTGGTAAAATGTGAACCGAAAGTGACTTGGAAAGTGGTAAAATGTGAAATTGAACCAATCCCATACGTGTGGTACCATAAAACCACGTTAATTCGAAATGATTGCTGTAAAATAACCTTGGTAAACTTTTAATTCGATAAACTAACTCTATTTTAGTTTTTGCTTACATTGTAGGATTTGTTTTTGAACACAAATCCTACAGATATGGAGGTGATACGAATTGATAGCTTGATCATTTTACGATTGATGGCTTCCAAAGTTCACTGCGGTTGATCAGGTGTCGGATAGCACCAAATTTAAACTTCCGGAAGTAGCAGTTGCACGAGGATCCGCTGCGGGTGTGAGTAGCATCACAATATCGGATCATTAGTATTTACAGTGTATTACACTGTGACATTTGATCATTTTGTAATTCGACAAATGTCGAATGAGCGGGGTACGAATTAATAAGTGTCGTATTAAAGAGTGATGAATACGCGGGGTTTGACAGTACATCAAATAGCAGCTTTTTTAATAACACGATGATCGATCCGTAAGATCATATTTAAGACAACCGGTAGTGTCCCGAAACCAGTTCTGGGTGTCCCACTGGAAGTGGTCAAATGTAAAAGTGATCTATACCCACGCATGAGATAAATCAAATCGTTTTTTTTTTTGGGGTAACGTAATGAACGTTAGCAATGAAATAGTCTCAGACTATATTTGGGAGACCCGGTAGTGCTCCGGAACCTGTTCCGGTTCTGCATCGAAAGTAACCAAATATACCATGCGACACATCACATCACGACTTTTTCAATAACCCGAGTAACGACTAACTAGAAAATAGGCTCATACCACATTAGAGACTACCAGTAGTCCAGTAGTCTGCACAACCAGCGTTTGGTGCTTCGCCGGAACTACGAAAGTAAATAAAATCAATGCCAGCAATAAATATGTGTAAGAGAGCAAAATCTTGACAAATTAAACCCCCTTACAAACAGACGTCTCACTATACTCAATACCTACCGTTCTTGTTTTCAACGGTCAATAAAATATAGCCTAAAATGTGCAGCAAAAACTTTGTCGAAGACCGCAAATTGATCTGTGATTGTGTAAAAAGTTATATATTAGCTTGTTAGTATCGTCTTGATATTGATCAGCCTCCAGTGTTATTGAAGGTGTTCGAGTAGTCAAATGAGAAGTCTGATATTATTCAGCCCTGCTTATACGTTGAACATAACGTCGGACTATGTGCCATCAATAAGTTTTAAGTCAATTTAAAGATGACTTTGATAAAATGCTTTCTTTACTTCAAAAATATCCGGATTCAGGAACACTTTGACTTACGTCGACGGAAAGATTGTGAGAACATATTCGACGAGAAAGGCACTATCACCACTAGGTGGATTAATTTGGGTTTTTAATGATAATTTCATTATCATAAATAAACATGTCCAAAGTTTATTTTTTTCAAGTGATGTTCATAAAAACGTAGTGGAATATCCTTTTTTGGTCATAACATGCTATTTCAGGTCATTAAAAATGATTCTTCCCTTCAAAAAACGAAGAAAATGATTTATGACCGCTTCCCTGAACAAATGGAACCACTGTGCTAGGGTTCGGTTTGGTAGATCTTGAACCGTAACGCAACACATAAAGGCGATCTACCTACGTTACGGGCTCCGTTAAAGATCGAGCATATTTTAAACCCCCTCAACCATTCATCCATCAGCACGGGTCGCCTGACACCTTGGATTGGGGTTCCCTGTTTAGTGGACTTTTACCCCCGGAACAGGTGGTCCGTAGTTAATATTGATGATCAACTTCATACGGACCCGAACAGCCGAAAGCTCCATTCCATACTACGGAGGTTTTTACACAAACACGAATTAAATAAATTATTTATTTTGCACTCCAGGATTTTCCGAAAAGGTGAAAAAGAGAGATAGTGGGGTAAAACGGGCCCGATACACTGATTTTCAGCATCGTGCGGCAAATGACACCCTTTTAATCTGATACTATATAGATTTTTGCAGTTCGTGTCAAACATTCATTCGAATCCCTTCGAGCAGATATACTGAATTTATTCGCGTTTTAAACCTATTTTTCCCACTGTGCATTGATAGACAACTAGTTGTCCAACTAACAGTAAAAATATGAGAAATTTTGATGCACATTTGGAAAGGTACAGCCAGATTACCATTTTTTGAAAAGTGAACGTTTTGCCTATTCCGATCATTTTCTCTAACCCCTGCATGTACTTGGTTTACCTATGCTGTGCGAATTTGAAAAACTATCGGGAGTTAAAGCGTTGGAGCGAGATTTTCCGCATAATTTGCCCATAATTTTCACAACAATTTTCTGGCTAGCGCCACCCATTAAAAGTAACAAGTAAACCACTACCAAAAAACGTTGCTCGTCGTAAACACGCGAGCGCTGTGCAGTTTCACTTTGCATGATGGCGCCCTTTTTTGTTATTATATATCAAATCGCATTATGTTAACATAAACGATTCACGCTTATGCGAGTTTGTATGTATTATTTAACGAGTTTATCTCTACATTTATGCGACTTCATTATACACCTATAGGAGTTTAACTATCATAATAAGATGAAGTACCCAGTGTAGTCCTATGTATAAACATCGCAGAATGAAGTTATGAGAATTCAATTCAAACTTTATCACAATATAACATTAGAATGTCGTTTTATACAATGTACTCATGATTTGTTTTAAAAAATATCGAGGTGAGCATGGGTCAAAAATGTATACTTCCACATTCATTGTTCAATAACTTTTGCTTCTTTGCATGAAAAAGTTCTTCGATCATTGAATTGTGAAATTTGGTAATGTATGCACAAATGATGAAAAAATATTTGGTGTTCGTCAATTTTCCTTCAAACTACAAGTGTATGAAAATTGACCCAAATTTGCGTTTAGATATGCGTGCAAATACAAATGTTGAATCTCTACATGACTTTCAGAAAATTAAAGCTCGTAGTTTTCGGATAAATGACAAAGTTTATTTTGTTTAATTTTTTATCTTCCTCGTTTCTTTACGTCGACCAGAGTCTAATTTGTCTTCTCACAGCTCCTACCTAAAATCACCACTGTTCTGTTCTTTTTTTTGTACCCTCCTAAAAGATCACTGCCAAACACACCACCCAAAAAGCCAACTCGACAAGCGAACCAAACGGTAGCGAGCATCATCCATTTATGGTTGCGTTTATTTGCCAAACGATTGCTTGGTTACCTGCTTCTCCCAATACCTCCTTCCGCCCATA
>NW_026917051.1:19500-43500 GCF_035046485.1 Aedes albopictus
ATACACAAAAATAAAAACTAAAAAATAAAAAAATGGACAGAATCCCAGGAGAATCTCGGACATAATCCCAAGGGATTCCTTGACAAAATCGTCAGATATCCAGGACATTCTTGGACAGAATCTCAAAGGATTGTTGGACAAAATCTCGGACAGAATCCCAGGGAGTTCTCGGATAGAAGCCCAGGGGATTCTCGAACAGAATCTCAGGAGATTCTCAGACAGAATCCCAGGAGATTCTTTGACAGAAACTAAGGAAGTTCTGTGACAGAATCTAAGAAGGTTCTCGGACAGAATCCTGGGGGTGGTTTTGGGTAGCATCCCAGAGGATTCTCGGACAGAACCCCAAGGGGTTCTCGGAAGGAATCCCAAATAATTCTCGGACAAAATCCCAAGGCATTCTCGAAAAGAATCCCAAAGAATTCTCGGACAGAAGCCCAGGAGATTCTCAGAAAGAATCCCAAGAGATTCTCGGACAAAATCCCAAAGGATTCACGGACAGAATCCTAGGGGATTGATGGACAGAATCCCAGGAAGTCATGAACACAATCTCTGAAGATTCTTGCAAACACTCCCAGGAGATTTTCGGACAGAATCCCAGCAGATTCTTTGACAGAAACTAAGAAAGTTCTGCGACAGAATCTAAGCAGGTTCTCTGACAGCATCCCAGAGGATTCTTGAATAGAATCCTAAAGGATTCTCGGAAAGAATCCCAGGGGATCCTCGTATAGAATCCCAAGGTATTCTCGGACAGAATTCCAGAAAATTCTCGGACAGAATTCCATGAAATTCTCGGACAGAATCTCAAAGAATTCTCGGACAGAATCCCAGGAGATTTTCAGAAAGAAATCCAGGAGATTCTCGGACAAATTCCCAAGGGATTCTCGAACAGCATCCTAGGGGATTGATGGACAGAATCCCAGGAAATCATGAACAGAATCTCTGAAGAGTCTTAGAAAGACTCCCAGTAGATTTTCAGGCAGTATCCCAGGAGATTCTTTGACAGAAACTAAAGAAGTACTGTGACAGAATATAAGAAGGTTCTCGGACAGAATCCCAGGGGGTGGTTTTGGATAGCATCCCAGAGGATTCTTGGACAAAATCCCAAAAGATTCTCGGAAAGAATCCCAAAGGACTCTCGGACAGAATTCCAGACGATTCTCGGACAGAATCTCAAAGGTTTCTCGAATCTCCCGCGATTCTGTTCAAGAATCCTCTGGGATTCTAGAGGATTCTTGGACAGAATCGCAGGATATTCTAGAACAAAATACCAAGGGATTCTTGGACAGAATCCGAAGGCATTCTTGCACAGAATCGCAGGAAATTCTCGAACAAAACCCCAAGGGATTCTCGAACAGAATTCCAGGACATTTCGGACAGAATCCCAAGGGATTGTTGGACAGAATCCTAAAAGTTTCTTGAACAATATTCCGGGGAACTCTTGGACAGGGGATTGTTAGACAGAATCCCAGGGAATTCTTGGACAGAACCCCACCCAGTAAACCACAAATCGTAATGGGAAGTGCATTCAAAATCGTATATCGCTCTGTCAGAAATCAAAATCGTAAAAACCGTTGAATGTTGTGATAAAAAATGTGAAGTCCAATTGTATATAAATCGTTGCTGCGATTTGTTTTGGAGTAAGTTTGTTGTGTATAAAGCAAGTCATAAATTGCGCTAATTGAAGTCGTCACTGTTTGCATACGCTTACAAGTCATATATAATGTTAGTAAAATTTGGTTGGGAATCGTAATGACTTAATGAATTTCGGCACCGCGACGATGCAAAATGAAAAAAAGCAACCCACTTGCCTTGCTCATCACCGCCTGGCCGCTGATTATGTTTTAGAGCTGGAAACATTCTGTTTGCCAATAATGATATTCGGGCAATCTTTGGGAGTGTTGGAGATATCGAAGGAAGACATTTGTCTCACAATTATTCCTACATGAGCAGTGAACTTTTCCCGCGACAACGACGTCGTCGTCGAAACGTACACTCGATGCAGAACTGATGTTGTAAACAAAACACGTCGTAATGAATGCGAATCCAACTCGCTACGAGTTGTATATAAATTGACAACTCATCATTAGGTATGCTATATATCAGTACAGCATTGTAATAAATGAAATCGCAATGACTTTGGAAAAATTGCAGCCCATTCTTCATATCTGCACTCATGTAGGAAGGCAAAGGCAAGTTTCATGGGGGGTTTAGAAAGCTTTAGCTTATTTTGGCCAAAATTTGTGCTCTTCTCAAGGCAGATCAGTTAGTACAATGGTATGGGCTTAAACTCACAATCTCGAGGTGCCGTGTTCTAGGCTAGGTGTCAATTTTTTTATAGCTAATTTCGGACATCGTATTACATATCATCCGTATTTTATTCTTTCGATCGATTATTCGGGACATCGTAATGATGATCATATGAAATCGCGAAATATCGTCAGAAGTATGTATATGGCCTCCACTTTGGTACGTATATAGCTGTTTTGTGCAGTTTATACGATTGAATTGGTTCTTATATGGTAGTGTATAACACAAATTATACAGACCAAAATGTTTACTGGGCAGGGGGCTCTCGGACAGAATCCCAAGGGGTTCTTGAACAGAATTCAAGAAGATTCTCGAAAAAAAAACTCAGTGGAAGGGGGGGGGGGTAATTGGACAGCATCCCAGAGGATTCTTGAACAAAATCCCCGGGCTTCTTGGACAGAATCCCAGTAGATTCTCGTACAGAACCGCAGCGGATTCTTGAACAGAAGTCAAGAAGGTTCTCGGATAAAATCCCAGGGTATTCTCTGACAAAATCCCTAAAGATTCTCGGACAGAATCTCAGGGGATCCTTGAACATAATCGCAGGAGATTTTTGAATAGAATCCCAGGAGATTCTTAATCAGAACCGCAGAGAAATCTCGAACAGAATCCCAGAGGATTCTTTTAGAGACACAATCCCATGGGAGGCACGGACAGATTTCTATGGAATTCTTGGACAGAATCCCAGAAAATCTCGGACTGAATCCTGGGGGGTTCTCAGAGAGAAACCGAAGGGATTCTAGAACAGCAACCCAAGGAATTCTAGAACAACATCCCAGAGGATTCTTGGTCAGAGTCGCAGAGTACTCTCGAACAGAATCGCAGGGAATTCTCGGACAGAGTCCCAATAGATTCTCGGACAGAATCCTAGAGAGTTGTCGGACAGAATTTCAGGGGATTCTCGGACAGAATCGCAGGGGATTCTCGAACAAATCCCAGGGAATTCTCGAACAAATCCCAGGGAATTCTCGGAAGGAATTCCAGAACATTCATGGACTACATCCCAGGAGATTCTCGGACAGAATCCCAGAAAATTCTTGGGCAGAATCCCAACAGATTCTCGGACAGAATCCCAGGGGATTCTCAGACAGAATCCCAGGGGATTCTCAGACAGAATCCCAGGGAATTCTCGGACAGAATCCCAGAGGATTCTCGGACAGAATCCCAGGGGATTCTCGGATAGAATCCCAGGGGATACTCGGACAGAATCCCAGGGGATACTCGGACAGAATACCAGGGGATACTCGGACAGAATCCCAGGGGATTCTCGGACAGAATCCCAGGGGATTCTCGGACAGAATCACAGGAGGTTCTCGGACAGAATCCCAGGGGATTCTCGGACAGAATCCCAGGGGATTCTCGGACAGAATCCCAGGGGATTCTCGGACAGAATCCCAGGGGATTCTCGGACAGAATCCCAGGAGATTCTTGGACAGAATCCCAGGAGATTCTCGGACAGAATCCCTGGGAATTCCCGGAAAGAATCCCTGGGAATTCCCGGACAGAATCCCTGGGAATTCCCGGACAGAATCCCTGGGAATTCCCGGACAGAATCCCAGGGAATTCCCGGACAGAATCCCAGGGGATTCTCGGACAGAATCCCAGGGGATGCTCGGACAGAATCCCAGGGGATTCTCGAACAGAATCTTAGAGGATTCTCGGACAGAATCTTGGGGAATTCTTGGTCAGAATCTCAGGAGTTTCTTGGACAGAATCCCAGGGAATTTTCGGACAGAATCCCAGGGAATCCTCGGACAGAATCTTAGTGGATTCTCGGACAGAATCCCAGGGGATTCTCGTACAGAATCCCAGGGGATTCTCGGACAGAATCACAGGAGGTTCTCGGACACAATCTTAGGGAATTCTTGGTCAGCATTTAAGGAGTTTCTTGGACAGAATCCTAGGGAACTTTCGGACAGAATCCTAGGGGATGCGTGAACAAAATCGCTGAGAATTCTTGGATAGAATCCCAGGGGATTCTCGGACAGAATCCCAGGGGATTTTTGGACAGTATCCCAGGGGATTCTCGGACAGAATTCCAGGAGATTCTCGTACAGAATCCCACGGGTTTCTCGGACAGAATCCCAGAGGATTCTTGAACAGAATTCAAGGAGGTTCTTGGAAAAAAAAATCCAAGGGGATTCTCGGACAGAATCCCAGGGGGTTCTCGGACAGAACTGCAGGAGATTTTTGGACATCATTCAGAAGGAATTCTCTGACATAATTTTGGGAAAAAATCCCAGTAGATTCTTGGACAAAATCCTAGGGAATTCTTGGTCAGCATCTCAGGAGTTTCTTGGACAGAATCCAAGAAGATTCTGAAATAAAATCCTTGGGTATCCCTTAGACAGAATCCCAGGGGATTAGTGAACAAAATCCCAGGAGATTTTTGTAGACTTTCAGTCCTAGGGAATTCTCGGACAGAATTGCAGCGGGTTTTCGGATAGTATCCCAGGTATATCCAGGACAGATTTCCAGGGGATTCTTGGATGAACACCAACTCTTGGTCAGCATTCCAGGGGATTTTCTACAGAATCCCAGGAGGATTCAGGACGTAATTTCAGGAGGTTTTAGGACAGAATTTCAGAGGATACTCGGATAGAATCCTAGGGGATTTTGCGACAGAATACCAGGGGATTGTCTTACAGAACCCCAGGAGTTTCTTGGACAGAATTCTGGTATAAGATCCTAGGGTATTCTCGGACAGAATCTCAAGAGATTGTTTGACAGAATCCCAGGGGATGTTGGGACAAAACTCCAGGAAATTCTCGCACAGAATTCCTGGGGATTTTCGGACAGAATAACAGGGGATTCTTGGGCAAAATCCTAAGGGGTTTGTTTATGTAAGCTGAGTCTAGGAAAGTGATTCTTGGGCAGAGATTATACTAATCAACTAAGCATTCTTGGGTAGATTTTCAGATATTTCTGCGTTAGAACCCCAGAACATTCTTGGATAAAATTCCAGAGGACTCTTTGAAAGAGTTATAGAGAATTTTTGGACATAAGCTCAGAAAATCTTTGGATTTGGATTCTTAGGTAGAATCCCAGGAGATTTCCAGCAGAATTCTAAGGGATTGTGTACATATTTCTAGGGTTTTCTCGAGTTACTGGCGATTCATGGACAGAAATACATGGAGTTCTTGGGCTGAATTCCAGTTGAATCATCTACAGATGATCAGGGGGCTCTTGGACCGCATTCCAGGCGATTCTCGAGTAGAATATCTGCTGGCCGCCCCGGTACGATCTAGAGCGACTGAAGCAACCGGATGTCGCCACCGCATACGCGCAGAATCTCGAGGCAGCGTTGCCGGACGAGGGTGTGCTCGATGTGGCCCCTCTAGAGGACTGCTGGAGTACAGTGAAAGCAGCCATCAACAACGCAGCCGAGAGCACTATCGGGTACGTAGAACGGAGTCGACGAAACGAATGGTTCGACGAGGAGTGCAGAGCGGTTCTGGAGGAGAAGGATGCAGCGCGGGCGCTAATGCTGCAGCATGGAACCCGACAGAATGTGGAGCGATACAGACAGAAGCGGAAGCAGCAGACCCGTCTCTTCCGGGAGAAAAAGCGCCGCCTGGAAGAAGCGGAGTGTGAGGAAATGAAACTGCTGTGCCGTTCACAAGAAATACGTAAGTTCTACCAGAAGCTCAACGCATCCCGAAAAGGCTACGTGCCGCAAGCCGAAATCTGCAGGGATACAGACGGGAGCCTCCTGACGGACAAACGTGAGGTGATCGAAAGGTGGAAGCAGCACTTCGAAGAGCACCTGATTGGCGAAGAGAATGTAGGCACGGAAGACCAAGGCAGCGGAGGAAATGACTATGTTGGTGCTGCAGAGGACGGGAACGAATCAATTCCCAAGCTGAGGGAAGTTAAGGATGCCATCCACCAGCTCAAAAACAACAAAGCGGCTGTTAAGGACGGTTTCGCAGCAGAACTCATCAAGATGGACTCGGAAAAGTTGGCCACCTGTTTGTACCGGTTAGTAGTCAAGATCTGGGAAACCAAACAGCTACCGGAGGAGTGGAAGGAAGGGGTAATCTGTCCCATCCACAAGAAAGGCGACAAGTTAATTTGTGAGAACTTTCGAGCGATCATCATTTTGAATGCTGCCTACAAAGTGCTATCGCAGATCATCTTCCGTCGTCTTTCACCTAAAGTAAATGAGTTCATGGGAAGTTACCAAGCCGGTTTCATCGACGGCCGGTCGACAACGAACCAGATCTTCACTGTACGGCAAATCCTCCAGAAATGCCGTGAATACCAGGTCCCAACGCATCACCTGTTCATCGACTTCAATCGACCGCATAGAGCTATGGAAAATCATAGACGAGAACAGCTTTCCAGGGAAACTTACCAAACTGATAGGAGCAACGATGGACGGTGTGCAGAACAGCGTAAGGATTTCGGGTGAACTATCCAGTTCATTCGAATCTCGACGGGGACTACAACAAGGTGATGGACTTTCCTGCCTACTATTCAACATCGTCCTGGAAGGTGTTATGCGACGAGCCGGGCTCAACAGCCAGGGTACGATCTTCACGAAATCCGGCCAATTTGTCTGCTTTGCGGAAGACATGGATATTATTGCTAGAACATTTGGAACGGTGGCAGAACTGTACACCCACCTGAAACGTGAAGCAGCAAAGGTCGGACTGGTGGTGAATGCGGCTAAGACAAAGTACATGCTGGTAGGTGGTATTGAGCGAGACAGGACAAGCCTTGGCAGCAATGTTACGATAGACGGGGATACTTTCGAGGTGGTATAAGAATTCGTCTACCTCGGTTCCTTGCTAACGGCTGACAATAACGTGAGCCGTGAAATACGAAGGCGCATCATCAGTGGAAGTCGTGCCTATTATGGGCTCCAGAGGGAACTGCGGTCAAAAAAGATTCACCCACGCACCAAATGCACCATGTACAAAACGCTAATACGACCGGTGGTTCTCTACGGACACGAGACATGGACGATGCTCGAGGAGGACTTGCAAGCACTCGAAGTTTTCGAGCGACGGGTGCTAAGGACGATCTTCGGCGGCGTGCAGGAGAACGGTGTGTGGCGGAGAAGGATGAACCACGAGCTCGCTGCACTTTACGGCGAACCCAGCATCCAGAAGGTGGCCAAAGCCGGAAGGATACGGTGGGCAGGGCATGTTGCAGGAATGCCGGACAACAACCCTGCAAAGTTGGTGTTTGCTAACCATCCGGTTGGCACAAGAAGGCGTGGAGCGCAGAGAGCACGATGGGCGGACCAGGTGGAGCGTGATCTAGCGAGCGTTGGGCGTGACCTACGTTGGAGAGCTGCAGCTGCAAATCGAGTATTATGGCGGCAAATTGTTGATTCAGTATTATCATGAATTTGATGTTAACTAAATAAATGAATCTGCTGGCTTTGGAAGAAAACAAATCTAGTAGTTATCCCAAAAGATTCTTTGACGGGAATTCTTAGACTAAATCTTCGAGGATCGTTGAGCAGCAATGAAGAGATTTTTGGGATATTTTGAAGTAGAATTTTAAAGAGTTTATTGGCAGATTCTCAAAGTTATACAGTTATTAGCCATTATTTTCTGTGTTTCAATAACCCTTATTCCTCAAATAATTGAGAAAATAATGATACTAATCGAGTGGATTGACAGTCGTCGAAGAAACCGAACAACGATGCAACCGGGACACATGATACATCAGATAAGAAGCAACGAATGCAAAAATTCATCCACCAAAAACTATGTACCTTCTCGTTCGAAAAAAAAAATCCGAAAATCAACCGTCATTTTCGGCGGTTCCCGGATCCGGACAGAAAAACGTGCATCAGAGCGCTTCCCACAACCGCATTGGTCCCTATGTCATCCAATTAAAAAATCCAAATTCAAAGGAATTGGAGCTTTCTTTTTTCGGGCTAAGGACATTTTTGCATACTTACATTCACGTCCAATTATTTGCATTTCAATTTCGGCCGTGTTCGTTCGACTCCTGCCTGCCTTGGCGGGGAATCAGTCTGTCGGTCGGTATCGCGACCCAAAGCAGGGCAACAGCGTCGTGTTCCCGATCTCAACAATGTTCTTGTTACGTCAAGAATGAGCGATTGACAACGAACCCTGGGGATCTCAAGAGAGGTGTAGATTTTTGCGAAGCCGCGGCCGACGACGACCTGACTTCGCGCGTTGAGTAAAAAGAAAGCCCATTTTGTGCCGAGGGAGTTATGCAAGTGTCGTACCTCTGCCCTTCTACCTCATCAGATATAGAGGCAGTCGATCAATCAGAGGGAGAGGCAATCCTTTTGTTGTGCAGTTAGTTGGTAGAGAACAGGAAATGCCTGGCAGTTGATTGTTTCGAAATGTTTCGCCTCTGCGCTGTGGCGAGAAGGTGTGTAAATCCAAGCTTGATTACGCTGCGCTGGTGGCGGCACGCTTGGTCTGAACTCTGAAGTCTAGGTTCGATGTTTCTTTCACTACTGGATGCATTCGTTAATTGATCGGTGTCAGTCTAATTGACTTCCGCGACACGGCCGCCGTCGGTGTTGGATTGGGATGAAGAAGTCGATGCTTTGAAATAGACAAAATAAAAGTGAAAGTCGTAACATTTCTTGTTCGCATCAACATCCGCATTATTTCTGAAACAGATGTGAATTCTTTCGACATGTTTATGTATAAAATATAATTAAGTATTCTTGCGATTGGAAACTCGGTACGTTGAACTGTTGATCTCTCAACTTCATACGCGTCGATCTTCCGACGCTTTTTCATCGTAGCGCTGCAGGAGGTGTATTGGAGTTGGACAGGATCTACATTATTGGAAAGAAAAAATTAAGCATTTTTTTTTATTTCCACACAAAATAGCCATTTTTGAGGTCTATATCTTAGGAGTCTATAAACCGATTGAGCTTGACACAAAACTAAAAAATACCTGTACTTTAATTTCCTCCAGAATCCTCTTCAATTCTGCCCAAGAATATTAGAAATTGTGGCTTACAATCCTATGGGATCCTGAACGAGAATCTCCTGGGATTTTGTCCAGGAATCCCCTGGAATTCTGTCCGAGAAGTCCCTGGGATTCTGTCCGGGAAATTCCTGGGATTCTGAGCGAAAATCCCCTGGGATTCTGTCCGAGAATCCCCTGAGATTCTGTCCGAGAATCCTCTGGGATTCTGTCCGAGAATCCCTTAGGATTCTGTCCGAGAATCCTCTGGGAATCTGTCTGAGAATTCCCTGGGATTCTGCCCGAGAATCCCTTAGGATTCTGTCCGAGAATCCCCTGAGATTCTGTCCGAGAATCCCCTGAGATTCTGTCCGAGAATCCCTTAGGATTCTGTCCGAGAATCCTCTGGGATTCTGTCCGAGAATCTCCTGGGATTCTGTCCGAGAATCCTCTGGGATTCTGTCCGAGAATCCCTTAGGATTCTGTCCGAGAATCCTCTGGGAATCTGTCTGAGAATTCCCTGGGATTCTGTCCGAGAATCCCCTGGGATTCTGTCCGAGAATCCTCTGGGATTCTGTCCGAGAATCCTCTGGGATTCTGTCCGAGAATCCTCTGGGATTCTGTCCGAGAATCTCCTGGAATTCTGTCCTAGAATCCTCTGGGATTCTGTCAGCGAATCCTCTGGGATTCTGTCCGAGAATCCTCTGGGATTCTGTCCGAAAATCCTCTGGGATTGTGTCCGAGAATCCTCTGGGATTCTGTCCGAGAATCCTCTGGGATTCTGTCCGAGAATCCTCTGGGATTCTGTCCGAGAATCCTCTGGGATTCTGTCCGAGAATCCTCTGCGATTCTGTCCAAGAATCCCCTGGGATTCTGTTCAAGAATCCCCTGCGATTCTGTCCGAGAATCCCTTGGAATTCTGTCCGAGAATCCCTTGGGATTCTGTCCGAGAATCCCTTGGGATTCTGTCCGAGAATCCCTTGGGATTCTGTCCGAGAATCCCTTGGGATTCTGTCTGAGAATCCCCTGGAATTCTGTCCGGAAATCCCCAGAAATTCTGTCCGAGAATCCCCTGGAATTCTGTCCGAGAATGGAGAATCCCAGGTGTTCTGAGCAAAAATCCCATGGGAATCTGACCGAAAATCACCAGGGATTCTGTCCGAGAGTACTCCTGGTTTTTGTCCCTTTTTTATTACGAGATTTCGGAAGAAATCCTAAAAAAAATTCCATGAGCAATCAATGAAAGAAACCCGTGTGGAATCTGGGAAGAGCCCGGTAGGAATACCTGAACTAAATCTGGAGACGTGCGTCAAAGAATCTCAGGAGGAATCCCTTTTGGGAATTCCGGAAGAAACCTCTGAAAGAATTCTATATCGAATTCCGGTAATTTGCATCAATTTGGTCAGTGCTTCAAATGAGGGAACTTAGTTTCCGAGAACAGGGTTTGCTCCAAGGTTTGTGGTAAGACAAGGATGTTTACCGAAGTTTCGGTGGAGCCTAAAAGAAGAGATTTTATGAGATACAGTGGCGTTTCTGGAGGATGGATGGTCTCCAGGGAGATTTGAAAGGGCTTCTAGTTTTTAAAGAGTTTAATAGCTGTTTTCGGTGCATCTGAGGAGGATTTTAGGGAGTTACAGAGGCGCTTCAAGGTGTTGCAGAGCAATGCTACGGTCTTCCAATGATGTTCTAGAGTGGTTATAGGTTATAGATTTTTTTTTTTTTTTGTCTAGTTCATTTATTTATGGCTCAATCGCGTGTAACGCTTTACGGAGCCGCAATTCATTATTTGTATTCAGTTACATACAATTTTCTGACTTTCTTAGGTACTCAAGGTTAGTACTGGGAGGAGGCCAGGGTACTCGTGGCTGCTCGAGGTTAGCGGGTCACAAAATTTCAAGGAAAGGCATGGAGAGGATAAGGTTTCAGGGTTCTCTGTAGCACATCCGGGAGGTATCTTGGCTTTTGGCGTCGCCTCTGGTGTTGGCATGGGCTTGTCACGGGTTTTCGTCTGCCGGATGGCCAGGAACATATAACACAAAAAAAGACACACACAAAGAAAAAACTGAAGCGAAAAAAAAACAGAAGATTATACCTTTATACAACACATGCGAAGAAACTCATAAATGGACCGCATATAGATTAGATCGCGGGTTCCCAACACATCTCTTACTGGAACAAAGGGTTGTCTACCTCGGGCCTCAAGGGTATCCAATAGTAGCGCTCTGGAGGCGTCATTATCCGGGCATTGCCAAACTACGTGGTCGATGTCATCATAACCGGAACCGCATTTAGTACAAAGCTTGTCGAGCGCGAGGTTTATTCTATGCAAATGCGCGCCTAGCGAGTAATGGTTGGACATGAGTCTTGACATCACGCGTATGAAGTCTCGACCTACGTCCAAACCGTAATGCCACGCTCGCAAAGAAACATTAGGAATAATAGAATGTAACCACCGTCCCAGTTGGCCATCTCGCCAATCACGTTGCCAACTTTGAAGAGAACTCTGACGAACTAAATGGAAAAATTCATCGTGTGAAATTCTTCTTTCATAGATCTCACCTTCCTGTGCGCCCACCTTTGCGAGAGAATCCGCCTTCTCATTGCCATAAATTGAGCAATGTGAGGGGACCCATACAAAGGTAATCTTGTATGATCTTTCGACCAGTGCACCCATCTGCTCCCTTATTTTTGTAAGAAAGTAAGATGAATGCTTTACAGGTTTCATCGACCGGAGTGCCTCAATAGAACTAAGACTATCCGAGAAGATGAAGAAATGGTCTGCGGGCATGTTTGAGATCATCCCCAAGGCGAAGTCGATTGCTGCCAGCTCAGCAACATAAACCGAACAAGGTTCCTGAAGTTTGCGGAAGGCGGTGGAGTTTTCATTGAAGACACCGAAACCAGTGGATCCATTTATGCGAGACCCATCAGTGAAAAATCTCTTCCAGGAATTGACATTTTGGTACTTTTCGTTAAAAATGCGAGGAATAGATATACATCGAAGTTGATCTGGTATTCCCTGAACAGCTTGTTTCATGGACAGATCGTATTTAACAGAGGAACTGTCATTGGTGAAGTGTACACGAGGAGGATTATAACCTGGGAGGCTTATATCAGATGACATGTAGAAAAGATAGATTCTCATGAATTTTGACTGAGTGTTCAGACTGAGCATTTCTTCGAAGTTTTCAATAACGCGTGTGTTGCTCACTCCACACTTGATAAGTAACCTTAGCGAGAGCTCCCAGAAGCGGTTCTGGAGAGGTTTCACCCCTGCCAGGACCTCCAGGCTCGCATTATGCGTTGAGTGCATACAGCCGAGGGCAATACGCAAACAACGGTATTGAATTCGTTCCAGCTTTATTAGGTGACAGTTTGCTGCTGAGTGGAAGCAGAAAGAGCCATACTCAATAACAGAAAGAATGGTCGTTTTGTAAAGTTTTATGAGGTCTTCCGGGTGAGCACCCCACCATGTTCCGGTAATTGTGCGTAGAAAATTGATCCTTTGTTGACATTTTTGCACCAAATACTTAGTTTGGGTACCCCAAGTGCCTTTTGAATCAAACCAGACCCCAAGGTATTTCGAAGTCAAAGATTGGTCGATTTCTATTCCCAAAAGATTAAGTTTCAGTTGGGCTGGGTTCCGCTTTCTGGAAAACACAACCAATTGAGTTTTTTGCGGAGCAAACTCGATCCCCAAATCTCCTGCCCAAATGGACAGATTGTTTAAGGAACTTTGCAATGGTCTTTGCAACATTTCTGCATGTGGGCCTTTTAGAGAAACCACAGCATCATCTGCAAGTTGTCTTAGCGTGCATTGTCCTTCCAGACAGCTATCAATGTCTTTCACATAAAAATTATAAAGCAAGGGACTTAAACATGAGCCTTGGGGCAGGCCCATGTAGCTAATTCTGGAAGTTGTCAGTTGTCCGAGATTGAAGCTCATATGTTTTTCTGACAACAAATTATACAAGAAATTATTTAAAATTCCTGGAAGTCCACTATTGTGCAGTTTTTCTGACAATATTCCTATGGAAACTGAATCAAAGGCGCCCTTAATATCCAAGAAAACTGAAGCCAGTTGCTCCTTTTCCGCAAAGGCCAGTTGAATATCTGTTGAAAGCAACGCTAGACAATCATTTGTTCCTTTGCCCTTGCGAAACCCGAACTGTGTATTTGAAAGCAAATTATTCGATTCAACCCAATGGTCGAGTCGCGATAGGATCATTTTTTCTAACAATTTCCTTAAACATGATAACATAGCAATTGGGCGGTATGAATTATGATCAGACGCTGGTTTACCAGGCTTTTGAATAGCTATTACTTTGACCTGTCTCCATTCTGGCGGAACGATGTTGTTCTCCATGAATGAGTTGAACAGGTCCAGTAATCGTCTTTTCGCGATATCTGGAAGATTTTTAAGAAGATTGAACTTGATCATATCGCGTCCCGGAGCGGAATTGATTGATGAAAGAAGAGCCATAGAAAATTCCAGCATAGTGAAGGGTCTGTCCAGAGAACTGTCTCTTGAGGATGTTTCCCAAGATATCGGTTGTGCTGGGACTGAGTCTGGGCAGACCTTTTTCGCGAAGCTAAATATCCAACGGTTGGAGTATTCGTCACTCTCATTAGAAGAAGAGTGGTTTCGCATGTTGCGAGCCACTCTCCAAAGCGTTGCCATTGAAGTTTCTCTAGAGAGGCCCTCAATGAAGTGTCGCCAATAACTACGCTTTTTCGCTTTCAGCAGGTTCTTCAGCTGTTTTTCGAGCTTAGCATACTCTTGATAAAGATCTGAAGTACCATGCCTACGAAAAGCTTTGAAAGCATCAGATTTTTTAAGATACAACTGGGTGCAATCATCATCCCAGCCTAGTGTGGCTGGTCTTCTTTTGAAGGTTGCACTTGGAACACGTCGTTTTTGTGATTCTAATGCACTCTTGTATATCAGTTCTGACAGGAATCGATATTCATCCAAAGGTGGGAGGGGATTGAATGATTCGATGCCAAAAGATACCGCTTCTGCATATTTTTGCCAATCGATATTCCTTGTGAGGTCAAAAGGAACCTGAATTGGTTGGTCTGACCTTTCACTATTATGCTTTTTTTTTTTTTTTTTACTTATTCGTTTATTTGGAAGGCTCGGGCGCCACATGGGCATAACTGAGCCGAAATCTTTTGTTTTTTTACAATGGTTATACATTTTACAATTTATTACTGCCTTAAAACTATGTTAGTTTGGGAAGCCGAAGTACTCGCGGCTGTTTCGAGGTTAAGGATTGAAGAAAAAAAAAAATGGGAAGGACGGATTTATGGGTTTAAAACTAAATTATTTGCTAACTTATACTAAAACTTTGATGGGACAAATTGTCCATATCTGTAACGGAACCAAAAAGAAAGGACTTTATCGGTAGAAAACGACAAGAAGAGGACAAACGGAAGGGGGTGACGAGAGACAGGGGCGAACAACAAAACCAAAAGGCGGACAACGAAAACAAGGAACGTACTACATCAAACTCTGACATCAACACGTTTCAAAAACTGGTAAATCAGGTTCATGTATTCCAAATCAAGTCCTGCCAACACTTCTCTAACGGGTTTCTGTTGTTTTCCTCGGACCCGGAGAATTTCATGTAGCTCAGATCTGACCTCACGATACTCATTGCATCCCCACACGACATGTTCGATATCCTGGTAAGCCACGCCACAGACACAGAGATTGCTTTCTGAGAGCCCAACACGGAAGGTATGTGCGTTCAACAAATAGTGGTTGGACATCAACCGACACATTACACGAATGAAATCGCGGCTCAAATCCAACCCTTTGAACCATGGCTTCTTCGACACCTGTGGAATGATGGAGTGCAACCATCTACCCATCTCTCCATCTCTCCATTTGTGTTGCCAGCTGATCAAGGTCTCCTGACGGGCCAATGCAAAAAATTCGTCGAAGGCGATTTGACGCTCATAAATATCGCCTTCGCTAGCGCCCACCTTAGCCAGAGAGTCCGCTTTCTCATTGCCCGGAATTGAGTAATGTGAAGGGACCCAAGCTATGGTGATGATGTATGAGCGTTTGGACAAAGCACTCAAGACTTGGCGTATTCCTTTCAGGAAGTACGCTGAGTGCTTCATCGGTTTCATTGACCGAACAGCCTCCAGAGAGCTTAGACTGTCGGTAAAAATGAAGTAGTGCTCAGGTGGGAGAGTGCGAATGTACTCTAAGGTGTAGTATATAGCCGCTAGCTCAGCAATATATACCGAACATGGCTTTTGAAGCATAAAGGTGGCGCTATGAAATTCGTTGTAGACACCGAATCCAGTCGAATCATCGGTTTTGGAACCATCTGTGAAGAACTGTCTGGCCCCGCTAACATGCCCGAACTTACTTGCAAAAATTTGTGGAATACCTATGGAACGAAAAGATTCCGGTATACCGGTGATCTCATCCTTCATAGAGAGATCAAAATCCACAGAGGAGTTGTCGAAGTCTGAGAAGTTGTCACGATTGGTGTTAACCGGAGATGGGCTTACCTCCAGCGTCATGTACCAGTAGTACACACTCATAAAACGAGTTTGGGGATTCTGTTCGAGCAGCTTTTCGAAGTTTTCTATGACCAACGGATTCACAACCTCGCATCGGATGAGGAACCGGAACGACAACTCCGCAAAGCGGTCTGTCAGAGGCTGTACACCAGCAAGTACCTCTAAACTCATTGTGTGAGTCGAGTTCATGCAACCTAACGCGATCCGAAGGCAACGGTACTGAACCCGTTGAAGCTTCAGCAAGTGTGTTTTCGCCGCGGATTGAAAACAGAAGCTACCGTATTCTAAAACCGATAGAATGGTTGTTTGGTACAGCCTGATCAGATCTTCCGGGTGTGCTCCCCACCATGTTCCGGTAATAGTTCGCATAAAGTTGATTCGTTTTTGGCATTTCTGTATCAGATACACAATGTGCTTCCCCCAGGTGCATTTGGAGTCGAACCAGACGCCGAGGTATTGTGAAGACATGCTATGAGTGATTGTCTTACCCATCAGAACGAGCGGAAACTTTGCCGGTTTGTGTTTTTTAGAAAAGACAACCATCTCAGTTTTCTCCGGAGAGAACTCGATACCCAGCTTGAGAGCCCAAGTAGACAAATTGTCCAAAGTATCCTGTAGTGGTCCTTGCAGATCGACTGCTATTGATCCCGTTACAGAGACAACACAGTCATCCGCAAGCTGCCTTAACGTGCAGTTTTCCATGAGACAATCATCTATGTCTCTAACATAAAAGTTGTAAAGAAGGGGGCTTAGACATGAACCCTGGGGGAGGCCCATGTAGCTAATTCGTGAAACTGTCAAGTCACCATGAGCGAAACTCATCTGCTTCTCAAACAGCAAATTATACAAAAAGTTGTTAAGAATTGGGGAAAGGCCACAGTCGTGTAGTTTGTCGGAAAGAACATCGACACAAACTGAATCAAAAGCACCCTTAATATCCAAAAACACTGAGCCCATTTGCTGCTTTTGAGCAAAGGCAAGCTGAATTTCTGAAGAAAGCAACGCAAGACAGTCGTTCGTACCTTTGCCTCTGCGGAAACCAAACTGTGTGTCTGACAACATGCCATTCGATTCAACCCATTTGTCCAGTCGAAAGAGAATCATCTTCTCCAACAGCTTCCGTAGACAAGACAACATCGCGATTGGACGGTACGAATTATGATCCGACGCGGGTTTCCCGGGTTTTTGAACAGCTATCACCCTCACTTGTCTCCAATCATCCGGAACGATGTTGTTATCCAGGAACTGATTGAACAAGTTCAACAAGCGCCTCTTAGCGACGTCGGGGAGGTTTTTAAGCAAGTTGAACTTGATTCGATCCATTCCTGGAGCGGAATTGTTACATGAAAGAAGAGCAAGTGAGAATTCAATCATTGAAAACGGCCTATCCATGTCGTCCCTATCGTCGGAAACATCACGAATTATTCGCTCCACGGGCACGGAATCTGGACAAACTTTTTTTTGCGAACTTGAGGATCCATCGAGGAGAGCTTTCTCGATCCTCGTTGACCGACGACGCGTTACGCATTCTTCTACCGACGTTCCAAAGAGTTCTCATCGAAGTCTCGCGCGACAAACCCTCGACGAACCGACGCCAGTAACCGCTTTTCTTCGCCTTGATCAAGTTCTTGAACTTGCTTTCAAGGGAAGCGAACCGCTTGAAGTTTTCGACCGAACCGCGTTTCCGAAACTCTTTGAACGCCGCGGATTTCTCGCGATATATTTCTGTACACTCACTATCCCACCACGGATTGGGGGGTTTCCTGCGAACCGACGGACCTGGCACTGGTCGACGTTGTGCCTGACGCGCACTACTGATGATCAGTTCTGATAGAAACTGATACTCTTCCCGCGGTGGAAGGACTTCTACCGATTGTTCACCGTCGATAATTGCTTCTGCGTACTTCTCCCAGTCAATGTGCTTGGTGAGATCGTAGGCGATGTCGATAGATGGAGGTTGATGTGACCCATTGGAAATAGAAACAACAATCGGCAGATGATCACTACCATGAGGATCCTGGATAACCTTCCATGTACACTCCAGCGATAGTGAGCTCGAACAGATTGAGAGGTCTAATCGGCTGTTTCTAGGGCTGCCATCTTGAGCTGGAGGTGCCACTCGTGTAACTTCTCCGGTATTCAAAATTGTCATGTTGAAGTCGTCGCAGAGGTCATATATCAACGTTGAACGGCTGTCATCGTACAGTTCCCCCCAGCCTGTACCATGGGAGTTGAAATCTCCCATGAGCAGCCGAGGCTCGGGCATAACCGAGCAGATGTGGGCGAGATCCCTGCGAAATATTGCAGTTCTCGGTGGAAGATATATGGAGGCAACACTGAGGGTTTTACCTCGGATAGTCACCTCACATGCGACGGCTTCAATGCCTGTCATCGGATGAAAATCGACTCTGTAAAATGAGTGCTGCTTCTTGATCCCTAGAAGCACCCCTCCGTAAGAGTCGGATCGATCAAGGCGAATGATATTATAATCGGGAAAAGGTAATGTTACATCAGGTGTCAGCCATGTTTCGGATAGTGCAAAAACATCGCATTGTAAATTGTAAACTAAAAATTTAAAAACGTCTAATTTCGGTGTAATACTACGACAGTTCCAGTGTAGAACCGAAATCGTATCTTCGACCTCGGTGGTTAAATTAGCCATCGAAAGATACGATTGTCGCAAGGAGGGGCATTTTAGAAGCCAACTGCTTCAAAAGAGGGGTCACGCAAGGAAGAAGTCCTTTTACAATGTTCTTCACGGAGTCTGAAGCATTGAAGAAGCTGAGGATGATGTCTACAATGCCAGAGAGCGTAAACAATGGCGCACCCAGAGGTTGCTCCTGGTGCTCCGAATGCTGTCTTTCCGGTTGAGAATTCGAAAAACGTGGGACATCTGGGATTTTAGATGTTCCCGGGAGTGATGGAAAGTCTCGTTCGTCCTGGATTTTGAATCCCGGAGGGGAACGTTTTGTGGCTTTCTTACCACTCTTCAAATTTGTCATGGTGGGTTGGGGGTCGCTGCTAGGCAGATTCCGAGGTTTTTTGGTGGGTCTCTGGAGCCTCATCCGTTTCCTCGTTTCACCCTTGAAAACAAAGGGAACCCCGTCCCCGACCTCAGAGTCAGAGCCCTGATCATCGAGAGATAAAGACGAGTAGATGTTACGGGATTCAACGGTCGGGGCAGCTTTTTTCAGCATTTCGGCGTAGCTTCGCCGTGATCGCTGCTGCAGCGAACGTTTTTGATGTTTTTTCTGCTGTATGTACCTTGGGCAATCAATCAGATCATGTGGACGGTTGCTGCCACAATAAACACACTTGGGCGGCGTTTTACACGCACCGTCCACATGTCTCTCCCCGCATGTTGCACAGCGAGGTTTATTGCTGCAGTACTGGGCGGTGTGGCCCAGCTGCTTGCAATTGATGCAATTCATTACCTTCGGTACATACAGCCTCACAGGTAGCCGAAGTTTGCCAATCACCAGCAGATCTGGTAATGCAGATCCGGAGAAGGTCACAGAAAATTCTTCAGATGGTGTGTAAACCTTCTTCTCGCCCTCCTGGGACACCGAATGCAGTTGCCGGCAATCCAGTATCTGGACAGGAGGGAGAGAAGGGTTATGGAAACGACCACAGCCTTGCATGATCGTTTCGCAGGTCAAAGATGCGTCGGCGACCTTCCCCGAAATCTCTATCGACGCGCTTGGTAGGTAAACGAAGTACTCAAGTGTAAACAACTCGCAGGCCACAATCTCATTAGCGTGTTTTCGGTCGCCTACTGTCACCCGAAGCTTAGCTGTACCGACCATGTCAATGGAGACAACGGAAGAATACCGCTTAGTCAGATCCTTGCTGATTTGAACGGTGTTCAAACGTTTGCCTTTGGGTCGGAAGAAAACAACATATGGCCCGCCAAAGTCGGGAGGGTAGGCCTTGAGGCGGGGGGACGTCGAAACAGATTTACTGTTGGTGTCCATTGCAGAAGCACCAGGGTGAAGGGAGACAAAGGGATTAGCATTTACATCGCCTTGTTGGCTCGAGCAGTCCGATGCCAATAACGAAGCTTCGTTGATGCGGTACGATGTTCCCCCGCCATCATCATCATCGCCCATTGTGGTAGCTAACTACCACCACGGGTCACTCAAAAATCTTAAACTACCACTATCACAGGGACGAGAAATAATCAAAAAACAAGGGACAAAATTAACGCTACAGGAAAAGTGAGAAAAAACTGCTTATGTACCAAATTAAATCTAATCAAAGAGTCAGTGGAGAGGGGGGAACAACGAGAGGTAACTTTATGTACTTATCTTTGTGCACTCTGTTTAGCCACAGGCTCGACGACGACAGGTCCAAGCGATCGGATGGCCCGCACAGGGAGGAAGCGAGCTGCTGCTGAGCGCCCGACGCTGCGCTGGTGTGCGGCGGTTGAACGCTCTCTGCTCTTCTCTCGGTGGGCTGCTGCTGTCGACGACGATGAGCTTGGGTACTCACTGGAAGAAGCCGATCACGGCCGCGCGAGCGGCGCGGTGTGCGGGGGGTGCTGCACTGATGTGCTCGATAATCGGTCAATGCGCCACGTGATAAAATGAAAACGTGAACTTTACTCAAACTAAACGAACTTTTGCGGCAAAAATTGTGGCCTAGCCAACCGCACGCGTCCCACTAGGGATTTTCACTTCAACACTTGATCACTCGGAAAACTAGCACTGGAAAAAGCCACCGAACTGGATAGTATCGGGAGACAAACCGGACGAACGAAAAGTTGCGACTGTCTCGCACGAACGCTCGCCAAAGAGTGTCTATTATGCTTTATGGTGGTTATTATGGGCAAGTGATCACTACCATGAGGATCCTCGATTACCTTCCACAAGCAATCGAATGATAGTGAACTTGATCCCAGTGATAGGTCGAGACGGCTTTCTTTGCCGTCAGATGCAATACGTGTCACTTCACCTGTATTTAAAATGTTCAAATTGAAATCGTCGCACAAATCATAGAAAATGACCGCTCTATTATCGTCATATGGTTCGCCCCACCCTGTACCATGTGCGTTCATATCACCCAGAATTAAAACTGGATGTGATAGTGCAGAAACCGCATTCCAAAGATGACGGCGGTTAATTGAAATTCTTGGAGGAATGTAAACGGAAGCTACGCAAAGATCTTTACCCTTTACGTTTATTTGGCAAGCGACGATTTCTACGCCAGGATGAGTTGGGATTGGAATTTTATAAAATGAGTAACTTTTTTTGATCCCCAAAAGTACTCCTCCGTAATGGTCATCTCGGTCCTGGCGAATAATGTTGAAGTCGTGGAAGTTGAGTTCGTCTTCAGAAGAAAGCCATGTTTCACAAAGTGCAAATATATCACAATCAGAGTTGTGAACCAAAAATTTAAACAGGTCCAATTTAGGTTTTAAACTATGACAGTTCCACTGTAGCACAGTGATCATATCTTGAACCTCGGTTGATGAATTATCCATCAAAAGATATGATCGAAGCAAGGAGGGGCCATGATTGTGTCAATTTCCGAAGATACTCTTCTACTGCTTGGAGAAAAATGTCTAGTATGCCTCTGAAGGGGTCGGAAAGTCCGAGAGCATCATATAAGCGATCCACAAGGGCCCTAAAAGTGAACAGTCCTCGTTTGGGCTTGATAGATTTTGCTGAAATTCGAGGAGCTTTTGTGGCTTTTTTCTTGCCACCTTGTCGAGTATTTCTTTTTGAAGTATACTTAACAGTTGGAGGCGGAGGTTCTAGGTCCTTGCTGCAGCAAGGAACTGCACCATCAGAGACCTGCTTCTTCGGAGTTTTTTAATTCCCTCCGCCTCCTTTGGTAGTTGTCAAACTTTTGAGGGAAGACTTTAAGAAAACCTTTCGGCGCAATCCCGGGGAAGATGGTGACTTCCTTTTTCCGGATGCGTGTACCTCCGAAAAGGATCCACCCTCATCAGTTTCGCCATCGTCCTGATCATCGGAAGACAACTCCTGATAGGGATTTTCAACTGGGACAGCTGACTCAGACATTATAGCGGGCGGATTCGATGATTTCACCATTTCCGCGTATGTCTTCTTGGAGCGCTTAATTATGGAGCGACTCTCATTTTGAACACGCTTTTTATAGGCCGGGCATTTTTGCAAGTCGTGAAGTTCTTTACCACAGTAGCTACATTTTTCAGCTTCCTGTGTGCAAGACTCGTCGAGATGAGCTTGGTTGCATTTGCCACAACGGGGCTTGTTGTCGCAAAAGCTAGCACTGTGACCAAACTGCTTGCATTTGGTACAATTAAATACCTTCGGCCTAAAAAGACGTACTGTGTAAAAAGCATTATCAATTACCACAAATTTCGGGAGGACGGAGCCTGGGAATGTCACTCGAAATAACCCTGACGGTGAGTAAACTTTCTTGTCACCTTCCATGGATGCCTTTTGAAGAGGTTTGCAATCAAGAATACTCACATCAGCGATCGACCTATTATTGAACCGGCCTACACCGGTCTTGATGTCATCGCAGGTCAGCGTTTCGTCGAGGATCTTCCCCTCCACCTCCACTTCTCGTGCATTTATGTATAGGGCATATTCACATGAGAACAACTCGTGCTGGACAATTTCATTTGCTGCTTTGTAACTAGGTGCGGTTACACGCAGCTTGGACTGTTTCACTTGGTGAATAACAGTCCCGGGATACTTACGCGTCAGCTCTCGAGAGATTGAGAGCACATTCAAAGGTTTGCATTTGCGCCGGAAATAGACAACCCAAGGCCCAGGCGAAGATGGCTGGTAAAACCGCGTCCGAGCAATAATATCTTTAGGAGGCGATCCGCCTCCATTCGGATCGTCCATGTGATAGTTCAAATAAAATTCAATTTATGTTTACTTTGACGCACACGCTATGCAGTGTCAAAAGTAATTAAAAAACGAGAGAACAAAATGAAAAATAAATAAACCAAAAAAAAAAAATAACTTTGAAAACTTTTTACAAGTTTTTATACTGCTCCACAGAACGTGGGTTGGGAACCACTGCTATAGAATAGCAGTCAGACAACTATCTCGTGTTCACGTGATAGACTGTGGAATGGGAACAATGAGGCGAGAGCGTATATCGAAAATACTTATCTATTGATACAGTACTGTAGGTAGCACGGTGATGACGACTCGGATACACACAAGCTGGCGTTGCTGATGATTGTCCCTCTCGTCGTACTCGCCGCCGCGCCGCCCTCGATGAAAACTGTTGCCCACAAACGGTGGCGTGGGTTTTTAATTACCGGTGGAATCGTACACGTATAGTGTCGACTTCCTTCACGACGATCGCGTTAATCGCCTTAGGCAAATCACTTTCGTCCTCGGTGGGAATAGCGCACGATATAAAAACCACTTTGTGGAGAAAAAACTCCACCGGCTACGAAATTGTTTGCCTGCGATGAGACACGGTAAACACAACCGGCTGCTGAAAGCGATCGGTAAGGAATGGTGTTATAGATTTGTTTCAAGGGATTTAAATCAATCTAAAAGATGTATTGAAGGGCTTAAGGAGCTTTTCAGAGGGATTCATGTAGCTCTAGAGCCCTTGAAAACCCCTAAAACATTCTGAAATCTCTAGAAATTCTCTGAGACCCCCTGAAACTCGCCTGAAAATTACACGATACTCCTAGACAAGTTCCTGAAATTTCTTGACACTTTCTAAAGTGCCACAAAAATCTGCCAGAGAGCCCATGAAGCGCCCCTGGAAATGCTCTGAAACGCTCCGAAACTTCCCTGAAACTCCGTAGTAACCTTCTGAAACGCCTCAGAAATCTTTTTAAATGCTTTTAAAATCATTCTTAAACCCCTTGAAAACTTTCAGAGCACCATTGAAAACGCCCTAAAATTGCTTCAAAGAGCTTTCTGGATCTTTCTGAATCTCCCTAAAAAGTCACTGGAACCAACTAACTAAAAACCCTTGAAACGCCCCTGCAAATCCCCTGAAGTCCTGTCAATTACATACTGATTGTAATATCTCCAGATGCATCCTTAAAAGTTCTATGAAACGTTCCTTAAAGGTTCCTTCAGAAGCTCCCCAGGGCGTCCTGATTAGAGATGGGAAAATGATTAAATCTTAAGAGTGAATCGCTACCGATTCACTCTCAAAAAGGAGTCGACTATTTTGACGGATACAGCAACTCTTTTCCGTAACATGATGAAAAATGCCATTTTTCGATGTGAGCGGACTCCTTTTATGTATGTCCAGTTTTCA
>NW_026917052.1:0-42896 GCF_035046485.1 Aedes albopictus
TTAAAATGCGTATGATTTGATTTCAAAAATGTTGATTCCTTCGTGTTTATCTGACGTTTTCGATCGAAAAAGCTGAACTCCCCAAAGTAATTTGCGTCGTTCGTACTGATGATCAACAAAAAAAAAGGATTTTTGAAAAAAAATAAAAAATAGTATACGTAGAATCGTTACATTTTATCGCGTAATATTAAAAGCATTTTAATCTGATTAAAATATCATTTCTTAACTTTCAGCGTTTCAGCCGAGGATAAACTGTGTCTTCTAAGATAAACAGAAGAAATACATTTGGGAAAACGATTTAAAAATAATGGGTTGATTTTGCATAATAAATTGTCAACATATTATTCGTATCAAAATCTATCAATATTTTAGCTTTGTTCGAAGAAATTCCAAAAATAAGCCACACCCTAAAGCCCACCCCGGACTGGGTAGGGGAAATTTCTTCTGTGTGCTTTTGTTGCTGTTGCCATCCGGATTGGTACTCTACTGGTGTGGAGGTTACAATACAATCTCGCTCAATGTCCTTAGCTCTGGCGTGGATTGGGTGAGCGTATGGCCGGCCATGTGGCATGAGAGGAACGCAAGCTGGCTGCGGCCAGGAACACTCGGCAACGGGAGAGCTTACGCTAACGAGGGTTGTGTGATCTCGGCGGAAAGAGAAATTATTACAACATAGCACAAGGACCTATCCTCCTATGGATGTCGTCTACAGGGACGACTCTGACTGTGAGGAGGGGTGTTGGTTGGAATTCCTCTGGCAGCAGGGGGATAACATCCGTCGCATCCTGTCTGTGTGTGGATGTTAGCCGATAGAGAGAGAACGCGAACATCTCGGTGTACGAATGGATAACATTTAGTTACGAGTTTTTGCTTGCGATTGACGCGCGCGCCATTATCATGCATACGTGAGCGCAAAATTTTCACAATTTTCCACAAAGTTAAAATAACATTTTCATTTTTATCCCGAACGCCGACGTGCGACGTGGTGTGTCTTCCGGAAGAAGCGAGAGCTCCGGTTAGTCTCTTGAAGTCATTCCGACGTGCGATACAAAAAGGATATACGGCGTGCGCGTTCAGTACGACTTTGATCACTATTGTGAAAGGACTTTTACGAACTGGATGCTAGCATGGGATCTAATCTAAAGTGTATCAGTGTTTCAAAAGAAAAACTATCCTGAAATAACAATACTGGAACAAATTTCAAGAGAAGTGAATATAAGTGAAAAATGCTCCCCTCGATTTCGCCTCTTTCGTCGTCTTCCCCATTGGATTTAAGACCAGTTCTAGGAGGGACAATTATCTCATCTATGCACCAGCACAGTACATCACACGAGTCCAGTCTCAGAGTCCACAGCCCACCCGGTGGCAGCAGTCTGAGCCATCCTCATTCGCATCATCAGTTGCACCATCCTCAGCATCAGCATCATCATCCCCATCACCAACATCAAACCCCTTCGAGCGGAAATGGCAACAGTGGCACTAACCATAACAGTTCCAGCAGTGCAGGTCCCATCAGCAATATCTCCAACAGTAGTTCCAGCAGCAATCACCGACAGGATACCGCCAGCGACGGCGAAACCAGCAGTGGAGATGGTGTTACCGCAAATGAAAGTAGCGGAAACGGAAACTCGAAATCATCGCGGACGCAGCAGGCTCTGGTGAAGCCACCGTATTCGTACATTGCGCTCATCACGATGGCGATACTGCAATCGCCGCAGAAGAAACTCACGCTCAGTGGAATATGTGAATTTATCATGAGCAGGTATGTTGGGGATGGTGCATTAATGTTTCCACGGTATGGACAGTTCTTGGAATAAAAATGGCAATGACAGCATAAGTATACTAGTTACAATGGGAAGGTCACATGATGGTTTATTTATGTTTTAACGTATTATCAGCCGTTTCGTTCTCTTCGTCTTGGAGGATTTTTTTGAATCCTATTGAACTCAAAGTTAGTCTCAAATCTTTCCCAACCAAGCTGATATATTCAACCAAGTTTCAGGCAATTTGGCCAATGAAAACCCCTCATGATGAAGAGAACAAACCCTCCGATAATACCCATAGTCACCCTATTTGTAAATAGCGAAAACTTCTTTGAATAACTTCCTTTCAAAGTCTTCCTTAACAATCGAGCGATCGTGCTGTAGTAATTTGTACAACACGTTGAAAAATATCGCCTTTTTTGTTCAGCATTAGCGTGGTGCTGGCGGTGGTGGCCAACCGCGCGAGTTACGGAAGGTTAACTCATTGGGGCCGAAGGGGTCATACATGACCCTAAAACAAAAATGGCTGCATAAATTCACACAGTCTTCGGGAAAGTTGTTCCAAATTGAGTATTCTATTAGGGGAAAAATGTGAGTACTTGTGTTTGTAACTTCATTGGCCACCTAGTAGCCGTGCGGTTAGGGTCACCAATCTTCTAATCGCACCATGTTGTGGGGTGAGGGTTCGATTCCCGCTCCGGGTGATGGAACTTTTCGTGAGAACAGTTTCTTCTCCGTATCCACTGGTGCATGCTCCGTATGTCCCTTGTCTAGTGTTAAGTTTCATTCAGTCTGTGCAGCCTTGGGCTGAAGACGGTGTCCGCAAAGTGAAGGATAAGCCAATAGAAATACACTAGAACTCCAATGGCGCTGTAGTAATTTTTCCTATTTAATTAAAGTAATTTCATTGTAATAATTGAATGTTTTTAAGCGTCCAGCTTGAAGAGCATCTTTTGTTTTGGTAAATAAAATTAATTTGACACTTCTAGTACCGCTGCTGACGCTGTAAAGGCGTGGCAAACTAGATGTTAGTCACACGAAAAGTCACGACAATGGACTTCTGTGGCTAATTATTCTAAATAATGCCTGCCAGTTGTCTTAAATGCTGAATTTCGATATGCCGCGGTTGCTAAGGTAAATTTGTTAAAGTCTTTGACGTTTCATAGTTGTTTATAATTCGGACTTTCGTCAGCTTTCCGATTTAGAAAAATTGCGCTAGGTTTTCATGAGTGATTTGATTTAATTCAAAATGTTGGGTTGCCGTGCGTGGGAAAGTGTGCTGAATTATGACTTTATAATAGCACGGTGGAACTGCTCCAGGTTTCTATGGGATTCCATAGAAATTCCATCCGGGATTCTCCAACAAATCCTTCACGATATCTCCGCCAATTCGATTCCTCTACTAGTTCCTCCACGAATTCCTTTTGGGATTCCCAAGCAGTTTTGGTGAGATTCTGCCTGGGGTTAATTTAGGACTCCTTCAAAAGTTCCCCAGGTTCTTGCAGGAGCTTCTTCTAAAATTTTTAAAGAGGTTCTGTCTGGGATTCCTTCAAGAGCTCTTACCAGGGTACCTCCAGGAAGAGTTCCCGTGATTCTACCAGAAATTCTATCCTGGATTTCTCAAGGAATACCTTTTGAGGTTACTTCAGGAGTTCCTTTCGAAATTTCTCTAGAAAATAATTTCGAGATTCCTCCAAAATTACTCCTGCTAGGATTATCCCAGCAATGTTTCAAAAATTTTCTACCAATTGACTTGGTTTTTGGAATACGGTAAGATACGCACTAGGGTGACCCACACTTATATGAAGAACAAAAAAATTGAAAAATGACAAGTCTTACCTCCTTAATCAGTTGTTTTGGTCTCCCAGAAGCTACGCTCAAAATTTTAGCAAAATCGATAAAGCCTAAGGTGGCGCTCAACAAGCTTGAAATTTGTAGGGGAAATCTTGGTCAAATGTATGCAGAAATCTTAAGTTTTCTAATTTTGCTGCTAGGTGGCGCTGTAAGCGTAGATTATTAAAACTCTTTGGTATTTTTGTGGATGATTATATGCCACACAACTTTGTCGAAGACCTCAAAGTGATCTTACGTCCGTGAAAAAAAAATATACCCTAGGTAAAGTGAAGTGAAACATTAGGCTTTATCGATTTTGCTCAAATTTTGAACGTTGCTTCTGGGAGTTCAAAACAACTGATTCAGAAGGTAAGACTTGGCATTTAAAAAAAAAATGTTTTTTATATATGTGTGGGCCACTGTGCGTATTAACAGTATCTAGCCATGTACAAAAATTCATATCAATTGGTTTGAAATTGACTGAAATATTTCAGCAAGTGTCCAATTAAGGTGCTCCTGCCCAAATTGTCCAAGACCCTACTTTGTCAGGATCTAATTTCCGACATATCAGACGAGAAATAGCCAATAATTACAAATATTCCATGTTTTGGTCGTTTTAACTGTTAAAACATCGAATATGAGAGCAAAAAAAATGTTCCTGTAACAGCAAGTTGGAACAAAATCCTGCTTCAGTGCATGAAAAACTAAAAATCCATAAATGTAGTTAAATGTAGAATCACAGACAAGCAGACGTAACTCTTAAAAGAAATTCATCCAAAACTTTTGCCCGGTGTCTTTTACATGAGCACACTGCTACCTGTTGGTAGAACCGCGCGGGATACTGTCGGCCATGATGGATTTCGATTTGACGTTTGTGTAGCCCGCACACTACTACACAAATAGCCTGTAATTTTCGTATGCATCATTCAGCAACGTGTACACTGGCAAACGTCAAAGTGATCAAACACTAGCGCCTCTGGTGAAAGGCTCGCGAAGATCAAATGAAATTTGATTTGATCGTCAAATGCATGTGCCAAGTCGTTTTGAAGAGTGTTACTTCTGTTTGTCTGTGGTAGAATTTTTCGGTTGATATCAAAACATAAATGCAATAATATAATTGTACAAATGGAAACTATTCTAACACTAAATATTTACAATAATTTGAAATGACAGCATATCAAAATGAGTGAATTTGTTGCTGAATACAAGTCATGTTTTTAATTTTCTATACTTTGTTGTTGGACTTTGCTCAGGATGTATGCGTAGATTTTCTGCATACGAATTGTAGTATTTCACAACCACTGAACAACATTTCTTTGCTGCACTGTGAAAGTGTAGTATGATCTTGTGGGCAAACATATTAATTGGAATACTTTGGTCATTATTCTAAAGCTTAGTCCATCTCAATTTAAAAGCTTTCTGCTTAATCGTGCCTTGAACACATGATTTGATTTGGATTGATGGACTTTGAAACTAAACACCTCACCTACGGCCAAATAAAAATTTAGAATCATCCTGTGCAACATAGTGTAACGTAGAAGGTGTGCCGGAAATTGAATTCTGATTGTGACCGAAATAGGCGTGAACTAGATGGAAATAGAATTCGACGGACAATTATTCAATCTTATTATTTATGAAAATGGTAGTTGTTTTACAATATGTTTTTACATTATATGATAGTTAATGTATGAATTAGTCATTGAAACCAAACAGGTCATGAGATATTGAGCGAGGTGCAAGGATAAACTCGATCATTATTGGCCGGTGCTTAATATGACGGACATTAGATAAAGACCCTAGCACCTTGATTGAATTCATTTACTCGACTGGAAGTTTCTAACAAAAAGGTAGCATAATTCTAACTAACCCTGATATTTATAACTTATAGTGTTATACTTCTGTTTCAAATGTCTACACGGAGACAAATTTCGTTCGTTTGAAACAAAAATATTCATGTTTATTCGGTAAACTGATAGAACATTTAAAACTAAAATTTTATTTTTTTAAAACTAACGCAATTACATATTGATTTCGACAATATCCATTGAGGAGCCCCCCGTTCCCGTACAACACGGGAGGTAGTGTTTCCAGGAAAGGAAATGACTTAATAAGTTTTATGGGAAAACAAATATTTCCGAAGAGCCGACCTTCCACAAAAAACAAAACTTTTTACATTTATTTCTAACATAATCTGTCACAAGATGCATTTTTGTTTCAAACATGCATTGCATTAGCTTCAAATGTGACGTTCGATTTGTTCCAAACAGCTTTATTTTTGTGGCCTGAACAAATTGACAATTTATTTGAATTTACGTCAAATATTTTTGATTTTAACATAGTTTTTTTTCTGCGTGTGGTGTACATAACAGTTAAAACACAATCATATCACATTATGTTATAACAGCTGGGTTATAACTCATTGTAATATACTTACGGTTTGATTCTTTGGCGTTCAAATAGTATTGTTACAAAGTTGTATCAAATAATGATAGAAACTAGTTATTTTGAAGCCAAGATTTATATCACGTTTTGTTATAATTTTAGACTGCTTACAACACAAAAAGTTATTATCTTGATTAAACCAGTATAGTTTTTGTTTAAGTTATTTAAACATCATCCTGCATCTAGTTTATAACATAACTACTAGCTGTCCTCGGCAATTGTTGTCTTGCCTACTGCGTTTTTTTTTACGTTCCTAATTCATGTCCCCGACGAGTCCCCGTTCAAAATGTATGAAAATCATTTTTGTGTTAATTTCAATTTCTCGAAATTTTGTGCCTCATAAACCTTCCTTGGGTGAAAACTAACAGGAAAAACAAAGATGATCCAAAACGGACGTTCCGGTCGCAAGTTATGCACGGTTCCACGTATGTCACTGCATTCGAATTTTTTACATCATGAACCTATTGCTTGACCTATTGTACATATTTTATAAATTTGATTATTATAATTTCCTAGTCTGATAGGCGCTCTACCAAGTGCAGCTGTCACCCACTTGAGAGTCACTCCGCTGTACCCTAGCAGACAATAGAACTATAAGTTAGGTTACGCAGTTAAAATTCAAAAAAAGAGAAAATAAATTCGATTTTTTATAAGTGAAGATAGTGTGTTTCTGTTCTTAGATAAGTTATATAAATAAGATAGAAGATAACTGGACGAACAAAGTATTTGTTCTTTCTGTTTAACTTTCAGAAATACGAGCCATTATTTATAGACTACTTGTTAAAATCAGTTTGTTGTACTGTTTGTCAAATATTTTGAAGAATTTTCAAACGTGCTACAAATTATTATTATTATTATTATTTATTAAAGACACTTTACCACGTTTCGTAGTGGCATTCGTGTCTGATTCTACAAAGTTATTTTATATGAAAAAAAACGTATCTTCAAAAGACGGCAACCTTGTAGCCTTTATATTTTTAGATATTCTGGAATTTTGGTAAGAAAATAGCCTTCACATATTTTTAACAATTACAGAGGCAAAATGGAGCAAGATTTTTCAATTGAATATGATATAAGTATTTAAAAGGTGTTAATTTTGTTGCATCTCATTCTGAGTAATCTTGTAATCGAGATGTAAAATATGATAGTTCGTAACCGAAATTTTCAAAAAATCTAAAAAAATATTGAAGACACAAATTTGTTATCATTAAATGAAACATGGATTTTATCATGTTGTAGAACAATCGAAATTTTTTAAAAAGATCTAGAAAAACTGATGTTTTAGAGTCGTTTACAAGACTTCCCTGAAAGCATCAGTACACTAAGTTCACATATGGTAAAAATTGAATTTTCATGTCACTATGTACTAGGTGAATTGATCACAAGAGCGATACCTTCAAAAGAATAACCCCTGTCTATCAATAAACTTCTTTGAACAAACTACGCCTGAAATGCTTGAAATGCTCTAGACACACGCAAATGACAGTAGAAGAATGTTTTCAAACCTCAGAATAAGGCGGATAGAAATTTCATTTTGCTTTTTTTGCCGCCCAGTTCACACTACCATCACCTGGTGTAAAAGTTGCACGAATCACTGTGTTGTGCAATTTGTCAACAGAAGGCACTAGTGTGAAACTTCAAACGCATAGAAAAACGATGCGCGCGCCTCTGGTTGTGAAAGCCACAACTATGAAAATTTAAAATGATCGTTAAAAGCGTGGTCGATGGAAATTTCACAAGTGTTACGTCTGTTTGTCTGTGGCTATATGTTCACTCAAAAAACGAATTTTCGATAGAAGGCTCGGAGGGTCAAGTCACATACCAATCAACTCAGTTTGACGAATTGAGTTGATGTCTTTTATTTTCTTCTAAACCATAGGGGGATAATCTGCTCAACAGACACCCAGAACAGAACAGAAGGTTAGGGTAGTGTAGGTCTGAGGCCGTCTTCTATAACAAAAGTAAAAGCCAGGACTACTCTCTCCTCGTACCCACTAAACCATTCCTATGGTCGCCAAACCCTACGTCTCTCCGGAACCACCAAGAAGGTATTGCTTCAGAGAGGGGCTAGTGCACATCGCACCCACAAGGTTAGCTGCGTAGCCTGCAGCAACGAACATCGATGACTCGCTTTGGAGAGTCCATCACGGTAGCATGCTGGCGCTTAGCCAGTTTCCCGAGTGGTCCTCGCCACTCCCTTTGTCCTCGGAAGGCGGGCAGAGTCAACCCCGCCCGCGCCCTACTGCTGAGCGGACATCAAGAACTGATGCCCACATGCAATCCGATCTGACCTGCCCGCAAAGGAAGGGTATCACTACCCTTCAGGCCCTATCAGATGCATCCGTAGGTTGCTGACGGCAGGGTCTCCACCTGCCCCGACCCTTGCCGGGGACCCCTTTCCAACCGCAGGCTTGGATCAACCCAGTAGACCGACGCCACGACAGCACCGCTACCGGGACTTCCTCTCCGCGGCCACTTAATCGTTGTAAGGGTCGATCTCGACCGCAGGGCACCGGTATGACCTACGAAGCCGACTCCGAACCCCTGGACCACCTCTTGTACTGCATCTGGACTAGCCATTCTCCGAGTCCACGCGCCACCTCCTCTGTAGCTCCCAGACGATGTGGGTAATAGCCGTTGAAACGGCGTTCCAGCCAAACTCATCCCTACACATCCTCTGGACCAAGTTGTCCGGAGTTGTGTCCTCCCCGCATGTGGCAAGCATGCGGTCACGCATTGTGCGAAAACGCGGGCACACGAACAAAACGTGTTCCGCAGTTTCCTCTGAACCATTGCACACTGGGCATTCGGGAGAATCCGCATGCCCGAAACGGTGTAGATACTGTCGGAAGCAACCATGACCTGTAAGGACCTGTGTCAGGTGGAATGTGACTTCCCCATGGCGCCTATTAATCCAACTATCTACCCTCGGTATCAACCTATAGGTCCACCTTCCTTTGGTGGAACTGTCCCACGCGCGCTGCCATTTGACCATAGAGGCCATCCTGACAGTCCTGCGTATGCCTCTTGTGCCGCGCATTTCGAAGCACTCCATGTCCTCACTGATAAGAATGCTGATAGGCACCATACCAGTAATGACGCAGAGAGCGTCGTGTGACACGGTACGGTACGCACTCGCAACCCTCAGGCACATAAGCCTGTAAGTACTTTCCAGCTTCCGTCGGTAGCATTTAGTACTTAGCGCGGTGCCCCACGCCGGGCCGCCATACCTAAGTATGGATGTAGCAACACTAGCCAGAAGCTTGCGCTTACTGGCGTACACCGCAGAGCTATTGGACATCATCCGGGACAGTGCCGCAATAGCTGTGGAGGCTCTTTTACAGGCATAATCGACGTGGCTACCGAAGGTAAGCTTATCGTCGATCATCACGCCCAAGTGTTTGACGGAGCGCTTTGACAGGATAGTACAGTCTCCTACACTGATCTCCGTCTGCTGCTCCGACTTCAGGTTGTTAACAACCGTCACCTCTGTCTTGTGGTGAGCCAGCTCCAGTTTCCTGGACTGCATCCACGCCTCCACAACCTTGATCGAGTGGTTGGTAGTCAACTTTACCTCCTCGATCGTTTCACCGTAGACTTCGAGCGTAATGTCGTCGGCAAATCCGACAATCACCACTCCCACTGGATACTCTAACCTCAACACCTCGTCGTACATGACATTCCATAACACCGGACCCAGGATGGAACCTTGCGGGACTCCTGAGGTTATGTGAAAGCACTTCCGACCCACCTCCGTGTCGTAGACTAGTACACGATTCTGAAAGTAACTTCCGAGAATCTTGTACAGGTACTCCGGTATCCCCAGACGCAAGAGCGCATCGGCAATAGCAGACCAGCTGGCGCTATTAAACGCATTCCTTACATCCAGAGTCACTACCGCGCAAAAGCGAATTCCCCTCCTCTTAGGCTCGAGTGCTTTCTCGGCGGTTTTTGTAACCGACAAGATAGCGTCTACGGTGGACCTCCCCTTCCGGAAGCCGTACTGGTTACTCGAAAGACCATTTTCGCCCTCGGTGAACCGCAACATTCTATTGAGGATGATCTTTTCGAGCACCTTCCCCGCCGTGTCAATCAAGCATATTGGTCTATATGCCGACGGGTCTCCGGGTGGTTTCCCCGCCTTTGGCAATAGTACCAGGCTCTGCCTCTTCCAATCTTCTGGGAAAACTCCCTCGTCCAGGCATTTCTGCATAGCAGACCTGAACATCTCGGGAGCCTCTGCAATAGCTACTTTTAAGGCCAAGTTCGGAACTCCGTCCGGACCTGGGGCCTTACCTACGCTAAGGGACTTAGCTATCCCCGCAAGTTCCACATCGGTGACCCTCTCCTCATCGCCAGCCCCAGTCCCCGGCTGTCCTACGAAAGGAGGCCAAGGACTAGGATCATGACGCGGAAAAAGTCCTCCAATGATCCCCTCCAACATCTCTGGAGATTGCTCTGTAGGAGCCATCACACCTCTCGTCTTGGCCAAAACGATCCTGTAGGCGTCACCCCACGGGTTCGTATTGGCACTCTGACAGAGACCCTCAAAGCAGGCCTTTTTGCTTGCTCTTATCTCGGTCTTAAGCGCGGCTTTTGCAGCGGCGAACACCACCCGCCGTTCGTTTCGCTCTTCCTCTGATCGTGCTCGCTGCATCCGCCGCCTAGCCCGTAGGCAGGCGCGGCGCAGGTCCGCAATCGCGTCGGTCCACCAGTAAGCCGGTGGCCTCCCATTTCTAGGGTGGACTCGCCTAGGCATGGTCGCATCACACGCACGTGAGAGCACCGCTACCAGCTCGTCGCCGTCTAAACCGATTAAGTTTCGCTCACGGCGGAGCGCTTCCCTAAATACCCCTTCGTCGAAGTATGATGTCTTCCACCTGCGAGGGCTTGGCCTTGGCCTAGCCGCCTCTTCTTCTATCCGCTGTCTGCTGTTATTGTAGTCGATACTGTAGCGAACCGCCAGGTGGTCGCTGTGAGTGTAGCCATCATCTACTCTCCAGTTCGAACTACTTGTTAGGCCAGGACTACAAAAGGTCACGTCAATAATTGACTCCGCTCCGTTTCGACTAAAGGTACTCTTGGTACCGACATTAGCCAAGTCGACATCTAAGATGGCCAGTGTTTCTAGCAGGATCTGACCCCGCTGGTTCGTGAAACGGCTTCCCCATTCCACGGCCCAGGCATTAAAGTCGCCCGCTATTACCACCGGCCTTCGCCCTGTGAGCACGGTCGTTAAGCGGTCCAGCATTTGCGTGAACTGCTCGATCGGCCACCGCGGAGGCGCATAACAGCTACAGAAGAAGACCCCGTTTACTTTGGCGACCACGAAGCCCTCATAGGTAGTAGACACCAACTCCTGAACGGGGTATTTACCCGTCGTCCATATCGCCGCCATTTTTCTGGTCCCATCCGCGACCTAGTTGCCGTTGCCGGCGGGTACTCGGTATGGGTCCGAAATGATGGCGATATCCGTCTCCCACTCAGAAACTGCCTGACAAAGCAGTTGCTGAGCCGCATCACAGTGGTTCAGGTTCAGCTGCGTTACCTGCACTGTGATTTGTTGCTCACTGCGGCTTTCTTAAAGGCCGGGCACCCTGGACCACCCATCGCATGTCTGTTTTTCGAGGTTTTCCCGGTACAGATCATGCAGATGGGCGGACTCGTGCAGCTTTGGGCCTTATGACCTTCAGCGCCGCATCGCCTACACAGTTTGCGCCTGTCGGGGCCTTTGCAGTCCCACGACTTGTGTCCTGGTTCCAGACACCTGAAGCAAACCTCAGGTGGCTCGTGGAATGTCAGGTGACATACACACCAGCCCACCTTAATACTCCCTACTTTAACGGACTTTTTAACGTCCGCCACAGGTAGCTGAACCAGAGCTATCTGTGTCCCTGCTGGCCCCTTCCGCAGCCTGACGGCTGTGGCGGCCACCTGAACATCGCACTGTTGCCGCAGTGCCGTGACGAGCTCTTCCGCTTCGGTGATCTCGTCTAGGTCTTTGACCTTCAGAGTCGCCTCATGCGTAAGAGCCCTCACCTCCACTCCATCACCAAGGACCTCTTCTGCCAGCCTCTTGTAGGCGGCGCCCTTGTGATCCTTCTCGCGCTTAAGCTCCAGGATCATTTCGCCCGTACGAGTACGTCTGATACTGCGTACGTCGGCTCCAAGACCCTCGAGCTTGGCGTCGCACCTCATCGCCTTCAAGACGTCCGAGTATTTCGACTGTTCGGTCTTGATGACGATAGCGTCACCTTTTTCGCGCCTGGCACCTGCCTTCCTACGCCTTGGCTTGGCGACCTGCACTTCTGCCTGCGGATTCCCCTTCTTCTTCCTCTTCCGCTCTACCTTTGTCCAAGGAGGGTCCTCTCCTTGGATCGCCCTGCTCTGTGGCTGCTGAGGGCCCACCATTGGTCGCAACCCCTTGTTCCCATCATTCCGGGACGGGCCGGCCTTTTCAGGCCCACCCTTCCCAGCTTTCCGGGAACCCTGGCTGGGGTCCGACTTTCCAGCGTTACCACCGGCTTTCGGGGTTATTATACGCCTGGCCTTGCGGGCGCCGCCAGACAGCTCCTCACCTGACGGCTGCCTCGCCCGCTTCTGCGAATGCTTGTCGCTTTTGTCGCGAGCATTCGCTTCCACTCTCTTCGGACTACCCGCGAAGGAGAAGGCCTCCGTTTGTGTAAACTTAGACGCTTTCTCCTTTGCGGGTTCCGCCGCTGCTGCAGCCAGCAACGCAACCGCGTGCTCCTGCTTGGCATTATCGACAGACGCCCTAAGCCGAAGCAAGGCCGTTTTCAGGTCCTTGCTTATATTCGACTTAGTTGTCGCAAAGTCGATAATTTTGCCAAGCTGCTGCTCAGCTACCTCAAATGCGGGCCGTCCTTTTTCTGCAACTTGGCTGATGGCCCTCAGCAACCATGCTCCGTCCATGACCTCCGCCGGCTGGCTTGCCGTGGAGTGGACAGGAGCTCCCACGCTTGAGCTGCGTAAGCAGCTTCCAGCACCTGACTCCTCGCTTCTCCTTGTAGGAGACCTCATCAACCCGCTTCTTGCGAAGGGGTTGATCGCACCGCTACTTCCACCTGAATTTTGATTCTTAAGATTTTTACTCATATTTGATTCCCACGAGTCGCACGAGAAAGAATGTCCACCACGCCAGAGCTCTGCATTAACGCGGTAAGGGACAGCTTACTGTGGGGGGTGCCCAGGTGCCCCACAGGCTCCGTTAAAGATCGAGCATCTTTTTCACCCCCTCGATCACTCATTCCTCGGCACGGGTCGCTTGACACCTTGAATTGGGGTTAGTAGTCCTATTCTTAGCCGGCAACTACGCGGCTGACTCGCAAGCGGGGGGGTGCGTCAGGCCCCAGGACATCCGTCCCTGCTGCCCTAATGAGTTGATGTCTGTATGTGTGTATGTGTGTATGTATGTCTGTGTACAAAAAAAGGTCACTCACTTTTAAGGCACTTCAGTCAATGGATTTTATGGATTTTAGCACGAATCGAACTGGAATTTTACCGCATTGTTTGCTATTGAAAATGGTTACGATCGGTCAAGGCGTTCCGGAGTTATGGCCATTTTAGTGATCCGGACCAGCCCCGGTGGAACTGGTCATATATAAAACTGAACCAAGCCCTATCATGCGACACATCAAGCTGCGCCGATTTTTGTAACCTTTAGCATGGTTGACGAATTTTGTGCGGAAATTAATACTGAAGACCAGAAAATCCCCAATATCGGCCCAATATTCAAGATGGCGACCAGAATATCCAAGATGGCGGTCTAAAATCCAAGATGGCGGTTGCAAATTTTGGTCCTAAAACCATGCAATATGGTATAAGGAAAATGCCCGGAACTGAAAAATGGTCGCCAGAATATCCAAGATGGCGGCTATTTAATGTAGTTTTAGGCCCAAAAACCATGCAATATGGGTATATTTGGTATAAGAAAGATGTCGCGAGTCCAAAAATGAAAACCAGATTATCGAAAATGGCGATCAAAAATCCAATTTGGCGGCTGAATATTTAAGATAGCTGCTATTCCATAAAGTTTTAGGTCCTAAATCCATGAAATATGGGTGTATGTATTTGGTATGGGGAAGATGTCCGGAGTCCAAAAATGGTGACCAGAATATCCAAGATGGCGGCTACAAATTCAAGATGGCGGCTATTTAATGTAGTTTTATGCCTTAAAACAATGCAATATGGATATTTTTGGTATGAGGAAGATGTCGGGTATCCAAAAAAGGCGTCCAGAATATCCAAGATGGCGGTCTAAAATCCAAGATGGCGGCTCAAAATTCAAGATGGCGGCATTTTAATGTGGTTTTAGGCCTTAAAACCATGCAATATGGGTATATTTTGTATGGGGAAGATTTCCGGAGTTCATAAATAGCAATCAGAATATCCAAAATGGCAGTCTAAAATCCAAGATGGCAGCTCAACATTCATGATGGCGCTTGTTTAATGGAGTTTAAGGCCCTAAACCCATGTAACATGGGTATATTTGGTATGGGGAAGATGTTCGCTGTCTAAA
Organism: Aedes albopictus; assembly: GCF_035046485.1. Classification (NCBI taxonomy): domain Eukaryota; kingdom Metazoa; phylum Arthropoda; class Insecta; order Diptera; family Culicidae; genus Aedes; species Aedes albopictus. The sequence continues at coordinate 14,578 of NW_026917052.1, forward strand.
CATGGCGCTCAGAATATACTAGATGGCGGTCTAAAATAAAAAATGGCGGCTCCAAATTCAAGATGGCGGCTATTTCATGGAGTTTTCGGCTCCAAAACCATGCAATATGGGTATATTTGGTATGGGGAAGATGTGTGGACTCCAAAAATTACGACCAGTATATCCAAAATGGCAGCTCAAAATTCAAGATGACGGCTGTTTATTGGAGTCTTAAAACCATGCAATATGAGGATATTTGGTATGGGGAAGAACCGCAAGTACCGAACTTCGTCAAAAACATGTAATTTTACTGGAAATTTTCTTAAAGTAAAACAAAAACAAACCTGCTTCTGTGACCAGCTGTCAAATCACAACAATTGAACCACTCCATAACCGCGGCAGCAGGGAAAAGTTCATAAATTCAATATTTTCCGGCATATTTTGATTGTGCCTCCTGCGGGAGCATGAATTCTGGCCTTCCGGCTGCGTTGCCAAGCTTCCATTGCCAAGTAAGTACCAGAAAAATCTGCGACTGTGTTACTTATTTACATACGGCATACGGCAATTGTGCAAACGACGAAGTGATTCTCCGCCGGAAACTTTTGATGTCAAATGAGAGAGAAGAATCGTACAAGTTCGAAGAACCGTTCAAATAACACTTTAAAGCAAACTATCTTTGTAACAGCAGATTTTTATGTGAAAGAGGCAAGATAATCCACCATCCGCCAATCCAGAAATCAATGGAAAATGAATGAAAGGGGGGGAAAATTATCGGGGAGTTTGGCGACGAAAGTGGGGCTCCCAAAAGCAGAATAATAAACATTAACTGAAGAACCCAGTAAATATTTCTTCCGAAAAAATTACCGACTTATTCAGTAATGTGTGACAGATTGGCATTTTATTCACTTACTGACTTTTCGGTAACGAAAAAAAATACCGGGTTTTCAGCAGTTCAAAAACCCAGTAAAATTTAACCGAAGTCGGTAATCAAAAAAAACTGTGTATGAAAGTGTTACTGATTTTAATAACACTCGATTAACATTAACAACACCCGATTCAGGCAACACCTGTTTTTGGCAACGATTTCTTACCGATTTTGGCAACACCCGTTTTTTGCAACATTTTTGTACCGATTTTGACACCACAAATTTTTGACAAAATTTTTTTATCGCGAAATCATCTTAAGTACATGATTTTTGCTTTACCTCTATTAAAAAAAATATATGAATTAAAACGACAATTTTTTTAAACATGGCGTAATTTATGAACGTCACCTACGGGGAGCGTTTTGTAACTTGTGAATAGTCCATATTGATAATATAAGTCAAAATAACGCATAAAAGTTGTAAAATCATTATTTTTTACCGATTTTGGCAACATAAAATTTACCTCGTGTTGCCAAAATCGGTAAGAAACTGTATTCATCAACATGTCACCTGAGTTTTGTTGAAATGGGTTTTCGAAGGCACGAGAAAGGCGCCAGCACCGCTAGGTGGATTAACTAGGGTTTTTTTGATATCAATCTAAAACTAGAACTAAAAAGCTTATAGCGCATTTAGTTCACCACTGGACTATCGCACTAGTTTTCACGAGTGCGAAAACGCTAATAAAAGTGCGCGATTGCATCATATCAACTCGGTGTCTTCAGAGCACTTGTTCTCCATAGATTGAAGAAATAGTGCGCCGAAGACATCAACCTGATTTGATGCAATCGCGCACTTTTATTTACGCTTTCGCACTTATAATGTCGCAGTTCGCAGTCCAGTAGTGAACTAAATGCGGTATACATCTTTGATTTTTTTGATATGTTATGGAAAGTTTTTTGATTTTTTATCTGATATCAAGTACACCATGCATCTACCCTTTGGGCTCTAAAAATCTGATAAAAATGCTGGATAAGCTTTGAAAAACTGTAAAGTGGAAGAAATAGGGCAGTTTTCACTACATTTAGTGCCAAAAACATACAAATATTCTTATCCTCGTAAAATTTCTTTCTTTCCCAGATTCCCCTACTACAAGGACAAATTCCCCGCCTGGCAAAACTCCATCCGTCACAACCTGAGCCTAAACGACTGCTTCATCAAGATACCCCGCGAACCGGGAAATCCCGGCAAGGGTAACTTCTGGACCCTGGACCCACTGGCGGAGGACATGTTCGACAACGGTAGCTTCCTGCGAAGACGAAAACGCTACAAACGAACCACCATCCCGCCGGGAATGAGCTTCCCGGCAGTGTTCAACCCGTTCGCGCCGTTTTGGATTCGGAAACCGGTGCCGGTGATACCGATGCAGTTCCCGCCGCATGGCAGCTTGGGCGGGTTCGGCAATGGGCTGGGGATACCGGGCAGGGGAGATTTCATGTTGGACAGTAAGCTGAACTTGTTCGGAGGTAAAATGGAAGACTTGAACGTGGCAGTGATGGAGAATAGTGAGTTCCTGGCGCGCAATTCGGACAGCATGAAGATTACGAATGCGATGAAGTTTTTCCACGGGTACAATAGTGAAGGTGGTGGGGGACCCAGTGGTTCTTACGAAGACGGTGTGAACGGACTGCAGTGCAATAATAATAATAATAACAATAGTTCAATTAGCAGAGACAATAGTGGTTACATTACGAAGACCAACAATCACGTTCCTATGGGTGGTGCAGACGAACGGTATCCGTCTTCTTCGGCATTGAGTCGAGGAGGTCTGTCTCCTGCGGCCGTCGGGAATAGAGACAATAGCAGTCCTTACGATGTGGATCTTTCAAATGATGATAAGATAGACGTGGAAAGTGATGATGACTACAAATCCATAAGTAAAAACTTCGACCATGAGCCGATTCAACATGAATCTTTTCTGGATCAAAATGGCCGCTACACTCCGACGGAAAAGGACTCCATCAAGGACTATGAGACAATAGGTCCGGCGGGAAAGCCTCCACATCACGAACCGGAAGATTATGGTTGCGAAGATGACGAAGACCACTCCGATAAGCACAGTAACGCCTCGCAGGATCATCATTTGGATAAGTCACAAAAATCTTTCTACATGAATCCCTACGAAGAATCGGACAACTTTATGCCTGAAACGATAGCCGCCGGCAAATACACCAGTCTAAAGCGAGCGATTGAAAGCGAGGACCTAAATGTGGTCGACACCTACGCCGAAACTAAATTGGTTGGGTTTGATTTTGCCAGCAGCCGGAAGCGGAAGTATGGCAACACCAAAGGATTCAGTATAGAGAATCTGATAGGCTGCAACGTGGAAGATAGATGAATCGGAACGTTTGTGGAAAATGAAGGTGAAGAATTTTAAAGCCCCGATCGGGTTGGCAATGATTACGTGTATATTTCTTGTAGAATTTAGATGACCATTTTAGAAAGCCAACCATGGATGAGTTATATGGCACAAGAGAAATACCACATTGTGTACATAGAGATCTGGAAATGTAATAATCCTTTGTGATGGCGTAATAAATATCTGAGATTAGAATTTTAAAAATACAAGCTAAACAACTGTTATTAAAAGAAAATAAACATGTCCCAAGCAAACGAAAAGCAGCTCAATTCGACGTGAGTAGTCAATTGATGAAAATCGATTAGATAAACAAAGGTGCTGAAAATGTCAAATCTCTGTTGTTGATTTTTTTGACACTACCTTGAACGAAGGATACACTCAGATAAATCAACATTTTAAATTTAAGTACCCTGCACTTAGATTGTGACTAATTGCTTTTGCCCTTAAAAAGTAAGTGCAGCATTATCGAAACTTCGCCAACTCAAACAAGATGAATTTTATGTGCGAACCTTTTGCCTTTTAAAATTCAGTTGATGGGATTTCAATGGAGAGACACATAGTTCCTATTTATAAGAATAATGAAATTTTTTTGATTATGAATTGGCTTTGGAATAACAATAAATTAAAATGTTGCATAAAATGATTGTCAAAAATAAGTTTTATTCATATGCATTGTCCACAGATAGTTCCAGGTTGCGTGGAACAAATAATGAAGATGAGCAGGGCGTGTCCAGGTCGTGACTGCATCCAGGTCGGTGGATCCACCGGTTGCATCGACGTGCTTGTTGTTTTCGGGGAATTCGAGCTACGTCCAGTGTTCACATCTGGACATTTCACACCGCAAGCGCCACCAGCTAACGCAAATGATGGTCCAGGTGATCCGCCGATGCCACGGCCGACGAAGATGAGGACAGTAGACGAGGACAGAAGACGGGTCAGAAAGATTGTTGAATCGCTCGAATCCGGTTTTGATGAAACGCACACATCAAGAGCGTTAGGGTCGAATCTATTGGTATCCTCGAGCTCTCTTCCGATGCCTCCGTGTCATCACTGCAAATACACTCTTCCGAAACTTTCACCCGGATAAAAAATGACCATTCATTACATGGTAAATATTATTAACATATGACTGGTTTTATTGTTCACAATAAAACACATAGTAGATATATTGTTACTTTTTACAATAGAAATCAAGCCCATATAGTTCGTACAATAAGTGAACATTAGCTTTATTAGTGACTAATTGATTCGATTGTTTTTCAATAGTTCTATAATAATTTAAAGTTAGAATCAGTAAAAATAATTTAAGTTGTTTTTATATAGTTGCAAAAGTGTCTGCAAAGTTCTCATGGACTTTTTATTAAAAAAAGTTTATTTCTCAATTACACTTAAAAACAATTCGTAACAAACAAATAACAATAAATATTATTGTTGCTTGGATCATGTTTGTATAATCAAATACAAAATCACTTGTCATATTTTTTTATAGTTTTCGTTTTAAATTTGAGTACAGTAGATGTTTCGGTTATCGAATGTTATTCGCTAAAATTACAACGACTGACAGACGTCAAGCCGTGTTGGCAGAGGAAGCTCTCGATGAATAACTGAGGAAGTACTTATAGAAAACTAGCTGAAAAGCAGATTTTAGCCAAGTGAGGACGTTACAACAAGAATAAGATGAACAATGATATTTCTAATGCTTTCCAATAAATTAAAGGAATCTAGTAAACTACCATTGATAACAATACACATACAATTTGTCCAATGGGGTCAATTGAACCGATATTAAAATAAACATGCAATAATATTTGTTGTTATGTAAACAGATTTCGCCTTTGAAAAACCAAAGAATTCATATTTCTCGGTAGCATTTTTCTTCAGCATTTACAGATACTAATGGTTACATGAATTGTGAACGATTTATGGTGTGGATCATACGACCTGAGGTCTGGCTTGTGATATTTGGCAGTTATTTGAAAAGATTGATGATAGATCTTATCAACAGCTGCCAAGCAACACATACCAGACAGACATCAGAGTGTTTGATTCTTACCATAAAATGTGCACATCATTCTGGCGGCCATTAGTGCTCGTAAATGCTGGATATAAATGTTAGCAGGAAATATAAATTCTATGGATTTTCAAAAGCGAAAACTGCTTACAAATAACAACAAATATTATTGTATTTTTATTGTAACAACGATTCATTTGACGCCATTCAATTAATTGTATTTGTATTGTAAGAACAATGAAAAAACAGTAACATATATTGTTTTCTTTTGAAAATTGCCCTAAAAATCTATATATACAAAAATGAGTTTGAAGTTCCTTTGAGGCAACAAAACTCAAGAACTGATGAACTGATCAGCATGACTCTTGAACAATTGAATTCGTATTCATGATGGCAGTGTTTATAAGTAGAAAAAGTTACGAAAATCCACTTGGAAGAAAACCAATTGTAAAATTACTGAAATTCATATGAGAGGGGAAGAAATTCGAAGCGATCGCAATTAAACCAATCTAGAGTGCGGTGCAAAATAAGCCCACATTAGTTGTCAAACAATTACCACCAAAATGGCAGTACAACGTCTGCCGGGACAGCTAGTGTCTCATAAAAACACAATACATTCTATTGTTTTTCGCGAAAAGGTCGACCACAATTTTTTATTGTAAAAGTGCCATTTACCATTCGCCGAATGATATAGAACAATAGGGGTGATGGTGAGTGTGCCGTATAAATTACAATACGTTTAATGGTGAATATTTTTCGAAAAAAATAGTGTTGTAACAATAAAATTTATCGTATTTTTATGATATTTTTTATCAGGGTAAACTAAATAAATAAATATTCTATACAGAAACTCTGAATTTGACGAAAGTAGTGGTAAGTTTCACGCTTTCCAATATTTGAAAGCCATCAGCTATCTAGCTAGCTAGCTAGCTAGTTGAAGACACGAAAATGAAATTGTGATCAATTTCATGCGTGTAACTGGTGTAATTACAGTGATTTGCCCCCCAGCTCCGAAGTCGTGCACGCTGGCTGTAGTGCACAACAAGCGCGCAAGACATTGAAGTTGAGGGGCCCCATAGGTTACGCTTTGGGTTACGCGCATGATGACGTCATACTTTCCTTTTCTTGTATGATGGATCAGCGTCTATTTATAGAGGAGCTAGCAATACGATGAACCATTTCAGCTTGTATCGTCCTTTCCTTCACTCTAAGTGCTGCGATGGCCTCACTGATAAAAACGACGAGTTCCTGTTTCAGGTTCCATGCGTCCTAGGTTCGAATCCCTGGGTTTTATGTATGTACTATGTGGAGAAGTTTTTTGATGCCAGTATTTTTTTACTAACAATAAAATATCACTCAAAAAATAAATTACCCAAAAATGAGTTAATTTTTACCCTACTTAATTTTAACCAAATTTTTCTTACCTGCTTTATAACAAAATGTGATATATTGTTATTTTCCTTTCTTGATTTTTTATATCTCACTTTGGTATAAGCTTGTTAAAATTGTATCAACACTTGTTACAATTGTGATATGGATAGGCCAATTATTGTTATAATTTTTGTTATTAAAACACTCAACCGGCGAATTTTATAACACATTCTATTGTGAAATTATCTTTGAAATAATAACTCAACCGGAAAGTAAAATTAAAAATCATTGTAAAAACTAAAGATTTCGGCGCAGTTATGCCCATGTGGCGCCCGAGCCTTCCAAATAAACGAATAAGTAAAAAAAACTCAACCGGTTATAATTTTCATTTCTGATCGGGTGGAGACCCCTATGCAGAGCCGTAGCGTGGACTTATGGCGCCCTTGGCAAGTATCCAGATTGGCGCCCTTCGAAAATTGGACATTTTTGTTAAATTTTTATTTTTTATAGTGTTTTTCTTTTGGAATTTCAATGTAAGTCGCCCAAAAACTTTCCAAAATTTACTTGTTTCATACGAGGCTAAGTACGAACACATTTAGCATTTCAAGAACCTCACTAAGACCAGCACAACTATTAAAAGTGACATTTCAGAATCCTTACATACACAAATGATGCATAAATTTCTTCAAAACAGAAAGTTGTTTTTAGTTTTTTTTTCTTTTCTGGATGATTTGTTCAATAGAATTTTGTTTTGAATATACTTAATTGAGTTTCAGGGGTTTTCATCAAACCTCGACCGATCTATTTTACCAATTTTCATCGATTAGTTTGATTGGCTTTACCAGAATTTTCCAATAACATAACTAAAGGATTGTTCTGAAGTTTAATAAAAACATTCACCAGAAGATCGGTAAGAAATTTTGCAGTTATCATTAGACAAACCATGGACATGGATAAAAACCAGAAGGAATTTCTGAAGAAATTTCTATATGAGTTTTTGTTAAAATCTCCAGAAGATTTCCTGCTGGAATTACTAAATGAAATTATGGAGGAATTCTAAAGAATTCATCTGGAATATTCAGTCCATATCTAGGAGATATCTCAACATGAATTTCCATTGCAATTCATGTTAGTAGTTCTTGCAGGGATTTCTGGATTAGTTCGTAAAGAAACTCATAAAGGAATGCCTGGAAGAGTTTGTGGAGAACTACTGGAACATTTTCCGAAAGATAACTTGGACGAATTTTCGAAAAATTGCTCAATGAATCTCTTGGAGATGGAGATATTCTAAAAAAATCTCTAGAAGGGTTTATAAAAAAATCCTTGAGAAATTTCTAGAGGGATTAAAGGGAGGTTTTCGAAAGAATTTGTTGCAGAGGTTTTGTATAAAATCATTGATAGATTTGCCAACGGAATACCAAGAGAAATTACTGAAGGAATTCCAAATTTATGGTTTTCTGAAGCCATTTATGAGAAAATTCATAAAAGATTTCCAGCAGAAATGTATGGAGAAATCTTTAGTGAACATGAAATAATTTCGGGAGGTAGGTTTTCTAAGCTATATTAGAACCTTCTTTGATAAAATTACTAAAGAAATATATAGACGACATTCTAAAAAAAATCTGGGTGAGTTGTTGAAGAAATCCCTGGAAGAATTTTCTCAAAGAATCTCTGTAAGATTTTCTATAGGAATCCATGAAGGAATTACTGAAATAATCTACTGAAGGGTTTCAAAATAATCCTTAAAGGTATTTCTGCAGGAATCTGTATTAAAATTCTGGAAGGAAAATTTCTAAAGAAATAAATTGAATATTTTTCAGGAAAACCCTAGAAAAAATGTGATATACAATGAGAAAAAGAAGCATGAAGATTTTTTGAAGGAATATGCGCAAGAGTTTCTGAAGGTATCCTTGAAGAAAATTTACAAATTTATCACTGAAAGATTTTTAGAAAGAATTCCGGTCGAACTATGGAAGACGATCTAATAAAATCCGTAGAGAAATATGTGGACAATCATTTGACTAACTTTTGAATAAATTCCTAGATAAATTAATTTTTTTAAAGGAATAAAATCAATATTTCAATTTATACGAAGAAAATCCTCGGAAATACTCTCAAGACATTCCCCAGTGAGAAACTTTCACTAGAATTTTGAAAGCATATTTCTCATAAAAAAACTAAACAAATAAAATAGTAGATAAATTCTCAGGTTACCATGATGTTACCTGCTCAAAATAAACTAGTGTTACCTTATTTTTTTTTTTTTTGAGAATATTAAATATTAAATATTAAAAAATATATCATCAATCTGAAAATTTGATAATATTCAAGAAAAAATAGCATCCTTTTTTCTTCAAGCCTTCGGCCTTTTCGGCGCCCCTCTCAGACTGGCGCCCTTGGCAGGGGCCAACCGCACGCTACGGCTCTGCCCCTATGTTTTGTTAAAAAGTGCAAAACTGGAAAGCATCTGAGCATCTGGTGCCGCGTATAGATACCTATAACTAACAATCTTTTGGAAACGGTGAAGATAGAGAAAGCGTAAACTACTGTTTATTTTTTTAACCCGGATTGGAACTGGAAAATGTGTAAACAAACAAACGTCTTTCTTCAGAAGACGGCAGCATTGTAGCTTATTCAGGAAGATAGAAAATAGCCTTCACACATATTAACATTTACACAGGCAGAATGGAGCAAGATTTTTCAATTAAATATGAAATAAGTTTATAAAAGGAGTTAATTTTGTTGCATCTCATGCTGAGTAATATCGAGATGTAAAACATGATAGCTTGTAACTGAAATTTTCAAAAATCTGAAAAAAAAATTGAATACTCAACTTTATTATCGTTAAATTAAACATGTATTTTATCATGTACAATAACTGAATAATAACCATATACAAAAATCTAAAATTCTTAAAAAGTTCTAGAAAGTTCTAGAAGTTACAATAAAAAACTGATGTTTTGGGGATCGTTAACAAGGGTTTTCTGAAATATCAGTACACTATCTTCACATATGGTAAAAGTTGAATTTTCAAGTCACTACTAGGTGAATTGATCACAAGAGCGATACTTTCAAAAGAAGGACTCCTGTCCTGTCCTTTTAACAAACTACGCTTGAAATGATTTTTTTTTTCAGGGTCAAAATAATGTATAACATGGATATGAGCTGTTTTGGAGCATTGATTATAAATTTTAAAAAAAATCACGAGCATTGGGCAAATCTGTCTGAGGCATCGATTTTTGTGAATCGATTCGCTGATTTAATCGTATGCATTGAATCGATGATTTCACATAAAATATTACATAACTATAAAATGATTCGTTTGCTGCATGTAGTTCAAGTTCATGGTATGTTTTATTTGTCTATTTAAATTCTAAATCAAAATTTGAGATTGCACATCGAACATTTCGCGACTCTGATTCATAAATGGATATAACGGTGACTCAGTGTATTCTGGAAAAAAAGGAAATTCAATATTTTTTGGTCGAAAGAAAAATCCTAAGATAGTACTGAGATAAATTCCCGCAGACTGTTGAGAGTTCTGGAAGGAGTTCTTCTCGAATTATGAGAGAGATTTCTTCAGAATGCTGAAAATAATTACACCAATCCTGAGCGACATTATCTAGACAGGAAAGCAAAACTCTTCCGGTATCTTGGTAGAAATTCTCTCTGAATTTAAGCCTAACTTTACCAAACACCATATCTAACAAAATTCACGAACGGAGAAAAACGGAGGGGAAGTTCGCTGTTCCCATAACAACTCATACATTGAGCATTTTAGGAATGTGAAAGAATCGGATATTTTTTCACAAATCATCCCCAAAGATGAGTGATACAAGTAGCCCTTAACGAGATTCAGCGCCTCATGTGGAAAACTCTTTTTTTTTTTGTTTACATATGTTACATACAATGTTTGGTAAAGTTATGCTTGAATTGTATTAAGGATTTTCCTAGAATCCTGAGAGAGATTACTCCATATCTTTAAGACGGATTGTTTCAGAGTCCCGAGAGGAATTCTACCAGAATCATGTGATACATTGTATTAGAATCCTAAAAGAAGCTTCCCCTTGGGATTCTCCCAAAATGTTCCAGAATCCTAAGATGAATTCTCCCAGAATCCTGAGAAGAATTCCAAGAGCGGTTCTTCCACATTCTTGAAATGAATTCATCTAGAATACTAAGAGATTCTCATAAAAAAAAAGATTTTCGGATTTCTAAGATGAATTCCCTAAGAAACTTAAATGACCCAGAATCCTGAAAAGGGTAGCTTAGAACCCTAAGAAGGATTACTCCAGAATCATGAGATAGGTTCCCTAAAAATGCCGGGGGTGATTGCCAAAGAAATCTGAGATATACTCTCACAGAATTCTGAGAAGAATTCCTCCAGAATTCTTTTAAGTATTCTCCTATGTAGAACTCCTTAGAATGCTGAGAATAATTCTGCCAGAATCCCGAAAGGTATTGCCCAGAATTCTACGAGTGATTCCCCCCAGAATCCTGAGAGGGATCATATGAGGGTCCGATCAGATTCTTGAGATAAATGTATCTAGAAACCTAAGAAGGATTTTTTTCCAAAAATCAGATAAGCATTCTTCCTGGAAGGGATTACGAAAGCTTCTAGAATGGACTCCCCCAATATCTTGAGAAGGATTCGCTGGAATGCTGAGAGTCATTCCCACAAAAAAAAAACAGAAAAATTACCGCAGATTCTGAATGACATTCCCCAGAATCTTTGAAAGGACTCCCCTAAACTCCTGAAAGGGATTGTCCCAGAACTTTGAGAATGATTCCTCTAGAATACTTAAAATTATTACACCAGAATCTGAAGGGAATCTTCCCATAATCTTGTCAGGGATTTTCCGTGATTACTAAGAGGGATTCTCCCAGAATCCTGAAATAGATTTCTGGGAGGAACTGCTCCAGAATACTGGGATTCTCGTAGAATGCTGAGAAAGATAATTCTGAAAGAATGTGCCCTAAAGTATTGAAAAATATAGCCCTAGAATCCCAAGGTTTTTTTTCCAGAATCATGAGACAAATTTCTCAGAATGTTGAGAGAAATTTCCCCAGAATCCTAAAGGGGATTGTCCCAGATAGCCGAATTTCAAGAAAATCTTGAAAAGAGTACCCGCAGAATACCTAGTGACCCCCAGAATCATAAAAGAATCTAACGTAGAATCCTGAAAAGGAACGTAGAATCCTGTGTGCAATTCCCACAGAATCCTAAGAAATGTTCCCCCAAAATTCTGTGAACAATTCTGAGAATGCTGAGTATGAATCTCCAAGTAGCCTGAGAGGAGTTACTGAGAATACTGGGAAAGATTTTCTCAGAATTCTGAGTGTGATCCTAAGTAAGGGTCTTCCAGAATCCTGAGTGAGATTCTCCTTTTTAAAATCCTGACAGAAATTCTCCTGCAGTAATGAAAGACATCCCATTAGAATCCTGAAAAAGATTGTCCCAGAACCCTGAGAGAGAATCTTTGGTGTCTAAAAATATGACTTTAAATTATCAATAAATCATATCTAGAAACAGTGGCGTAGCCAGAAATTGTCTCTGGGAGGGGTTTTCAACGGTCAATGTTATCTTTTTTGATTTGACACTTACATTTTTAAACATTAATGAGTAATTGCATTCGCAGTTTGAAAATAGCGGAGCAGCCGAAAAATTTTTTCGTCGTGAAGCGCTTTATACTGAAAATTTGTTCCACAAATTTTGGCTCTGGGGGGGGGGGGTTTACTCTAACCACCCCCCCCCCCCCCCACGTGGCTACGCCAGTGTCTAGAAAACTAAAAAAAACGTACATTTTTTATATTTGATATGATAAATTTCTGATTTTTTTTATCTGATATCAAGTACGCCATGCATCTACCTTGTGGAATCTAACAAACTTATAAAAAACCTTGATAAGCTTTAAGAAACTATAGATCGGCAAAAGGGCAGTTTTCGCTACAACTAGTACAACAAATAAACAAATATTTCTTTCTTTCCCAGATTCCCCTACTACAAGGACAAATTCCCCGCCTGGCAAAACTCCATCCGGCACAACCTGAGCCTGAACGACTGCTTCATCAAGATACCCCGCGAACCGGGAAATCCCGGCAAGGGTAACTTCTGGACCCTGGACCCACTGGCGGAGGACATGTTCGACAACGGTAGCTTCCTGCGAAGACGAAAACGCTACAAACGAACCACCATCCCGCCGGGAATGAGCTTCCCGGCAGTGTTCAACCCGTTCGCGCCGTTTTGGATACGGAAACCGGTACCGGTGATACCGATGCAGTTCCCGCCGCATGGCAGCTTGGGCGGGTTCGGCGATGGGCTGGGGATACCGGGCAGGGGAGATTTCATGCTGGACAGTAAGTTGAATTTGTTCGGGGGTAAAATGGAAGACTTGAACGTGGCAGTGATGGAGAATAGTGAGTTCCTGGCGCGCAATTCGGACAGCATGAAGATTACCAATGCGATGAAGTTTTTCCACGGGTACAATAGTGAAGGTGGTGGAGGACCCAGTGGTTCTTACGAAGACGGTGTGAACGGACTGCAGTGCAATAATAATAATAACAATAGTTCAATTAGCAGAGACAATAGTGGTTACATTACGAAGACCAACAATCACGTTCCTATGGGTGGTGCAAACGAACGGTATCCGTCTTCTTCGGCATTGAGTCGAGGAGGTCTGTCTCCGGCGGCCGTCGGGAATAGAGACAATAGCAGTCCTTACGATGTGGATCTTTCGAATGATGATAAGATAGACGTGGAAAGTGATGATGACTACAAATCCATAAGTAAAAGCTTCGATCATGACCCGGTACAGCATGAGTCTTTCCTTGATCGAAATGGCCGCTACACTCCTACGGAAAAGGACTCCATCAAGGACTTTGAGACAATAGGTCCGACGGGAAAGCCTTCTCATCACGAACCGGAAGATTATGGCTGCGAAGACGACGAAGATCATTCCGATAAGCACAGTAACGCCTCGCAAGATCATCATTTAGATAAGTCACAAAAATCGTTCTACATGAATCCTTACGAAGAACCGGACAACTTCATGTCTGAAACGATAGCCGCCGGCAAATACACCAGCCTGAAGCGAGCAATCGAAAGCGAGGACCTTAACGTGGTCGACACGTACGCCGAAACGAAATTGGTTGGGTTTGATTTTGCCAGCAGCCGGAAGCGGAAGTATGGCAACACGAAAGTATTCAGTATAGAGAATCTGATAGGCTGCAACGTGGAAGATAGATGAATCGGAACGTTTGTGTGAAGCATTTTAAAGCCCCGATCGGGTTGGCAATGATTACGTGTATATTTCTTGTAGAATTTAGATGACCATTTTAGAAAGCCAACCATTAAAGAGTTGTATGGCACAAAAGAAATACTACATTGTGTATATAGAGATCTGGAAATGTAATAATCCTTTGTGATGGCGTAATAAATATCTGAGATTAGAATTTTAAAATACAAGCTAAACAGATGATTTTGAAAGAAAATAAAAAAATCCTAAACAGATGAAAAGAACAATTCTACGTGAGTAGTGAAGTGATGAAGATGATTTGATATGCAAAAGTGTTCCATTCTCGTCAATATTCGTTTTAATTACTATTCAACTTATTCACAGTTTAAAGGTTCTCTAACGTAGTCAATTGGGTGTGAACTGAAATAGCCCAGAATGCTTCCGTTTACAACTGTTGTTTTAATAGGACGCAATCAGTGAATTACTAGATTGTAGTAATAAGCTAAATTTTTGTCCGTTTTTGCAATGAAATGTACACAGACGTGAGCAAAACTTTGGGAAACTGTGTTGTTGAAGAGGCGAGAAATGGAGAAAACACAACAACACAGTTAGCCAAACTTGTGCTCAAACAATATCAAATTTTGCAAGGAATCATTATACCACCGCTTTTTAAATGATTTCATTGAAGAAACGTAAAATTTACCTTCTCACCATACACAAATTTACCTCATTCCAACAAATCTAGTACTCCACCGAACATGCTCTATTATTCCCTAACTTCATAAATGGCATATAGCATTATGCTTTAGTTGGTTAATGTCATTTTAGAACGAAGCCACAACTCAATGAACACAAATCTAGAGTTCCAAATTAGTCATCACCAGTGAGTGATATCTAACATTGCTATTGCTCAGATGCTCCAGGAACATTTTTATAATTATTTTTCAAATCTTTTATTTTCTAAATCTCTGTTTAATGTGATGGAAATTGTTTTAATTGATTTGTACAGTCATTACTTATACTTGTTTGAGTGCAAACAAGATTTTGGGTACATTGCATGAGAAAGACACCATTTTGGTCATCACACAACAAAGAAAAAATACATAAAAAAATCTTAGAAGGTGAAAAGCTTTTATCTGTTGCATTTTTTTATATTTCAAACTATCTAGGTATGTAACGTTCAACATCCAAATGATGAAGAAAAAGCTTTGTTTTGATAACTAGCTAGTTCTAGAATATTTGCCTATTCTATGGACCCGCTGATTCCGAGTCTTACTTCAGAATTCCTGTAACACGTACAGTTTTTGAGAAAAATGGGGTTTTATGCACAAAATTGCATGGGTAATTCTCGCTGAGACCGGCCCACTATTTACACCTTGTCTTCAAAAATATTTAAAGTGCTGATTTTCTGAAAGCTCTCGCTAAAAAAGTATGAAAAATGCATTTGGTTACTCAAATTGATGGACCCTCCGTTAGTTAGAGCCACAACAATTGTTGCAGACCCCTCGATTTTGGTCAAATGGTGGCTCACTTAAACCGTTATAACTCGAATGTTTCTCCAACAACCACCTCAAAACGAATTGTTGTTGAAAAGAGGAAAGATAGAGCTACTATTTACAATAATAAAAAGTTGGGTTGGCCATATTGATTTTGGCCGCCATCATGGATTTTTATACCAAAACATTTCTTTCTCCAAATCGGTGGTTATTTTCAAAATGTTTGCATCAACGGAAAGCTGGGACATTTATACATAACATATCAAAAAATTAGAGATGTCTTTTTCTTCTTTCAAAAGTTATCTGCAGTTTTGTAAATTATGCCACGTTTTCTTCATACATTTCCATGCGCACCGGCAACGACATGCAACAGCATCCGAGTTTACGCCTGCATGTGGGCTCAGAATTTAAATTCGTGTTCGTAAACACTGCGAAATAACTTTGCTTTTATGTAAAAGGCCGGCACCGGGCCCAGTGCGCAAAAGTGGCATGATTTACAAAACGGCAGATAACTTTTGAAAGAAAAAAAATACATCTCTAATTTTTTGATATGTTATGTATAAATGTCCCAGCTTTCATTTGATGCAAATATTTTGAAAATCGGTGGTTGCCCTCATGGTGAAAAAAATGTTTTAGTATAAAAATCCATGATTGCGGCCAAAATAAATATGGCCGACCCAACTTTTTATTATTGTGAATAGTAGCTCTATCTTTCCTCTTTTCAACAACAATTTGTTTTGAGGTGGTTTTCTGAGAAACTTTCGAGTTCTCTCTCTCTCTCTTCTTGGCGTAACGTCCTCATTGGGACAAAGCCTGCTTCTCAGCTTAGTGTTCTATGAGCACTTCCACAGTTATTAACTGAGAGCTTTCTCTGCCAATGACCATTTTGCATGCGTATATCGTGTGGCAGGCACGAAGATACTCTATGCCCAAGGAAGTCAAGGAAATTTCCTTTACGAAAAGATCCTGGGCCGACCGGGAATCGAACCCGTCACCCTCAGCATGGTCATGCTGAATACCCGTGCGTTTACCGCCTCGGCTATATGGGCCCTTAAAACTTTCGAGTTATAACAGTTTAAATGAGCCACCATTTGACCAAAATCGAGGGGTCTGCAAAAATTGTTGTGGCTCTAACTAACGGGGGGTCCATCAATTTGAGTAACCAAATGCATTTTTCTTACTTTTTTAGCGAGGGTTTTCAGAAAATCGGCACCTTAAACATTTTTGAAAACAAGGTGTAAATAGTGGGCCGGTCTCAGCGAGAATTACCCAGCACAGAAGCAAAAACAAATTCGATATAGTAGAATACAATAGAATACATTTAGGCGCTGTACAAAGTGTAAGTGCAGCCGCCAATTGGAATCGCTCACGAAGTGCCCTAGTGGACAAAGAGCTGAGGTTAAGTGGTTAAGGGCGGACGGGACGGTCGAGTAAATATCCGCCATTGCACTGTTGCTACTAAGATGGTAATCTCAGATTCTACTTCATATTTTGCAACAAAAACCTATCATTGTGTATGCTCACTTGCACTGCACATGCTGATTGTTTTTCATCATCTTCAGTGCAATAGAACTCGAGATTACCATCTTCAAAATCGCGAGGCAAATTGTTAGAAAGAGAGGCAAGATAGGAAAAATAACACGGCGTCCCGTTTCACCTTAAGAATAAAAAAAATGATTTTTAACCTACATAGGAATGTCACAACTCAATTTGGATTAGTTCATGTTGTAGCTCTTAATAAGCTTAGTGATGCGCAACAGAAAAAATAGATTCAAATTTACTTCGCACCTGCAACTTCGCATGTGTTTCAAGCGACGACTTCGAGTTGGTGCTGCGACGATAATATATGCTTCTATTGGTCTCTGTTTTCCCACTTTTGAGCAACGAGGAACGGATCAGTGTCTCCACGACTGTCACGATAAGATGTTTTTGTTAGTTAAGAAAAGTCAAATAATCTGGATTCCTCTAGATCAGTGTTTTCAAAACTTGCTGGAACTGCCGCTCCTTGAAGCCGTCAAAAACAGTTTTCACTTCCCTAATTTTGAAATTTCGAAACAATGGGACAGACGTCTCTAAAGTACTTGCCATCATAGTTCATCTTCTTATTCTTGAGGTAACGCCTCAACTGGGACAAAGCCTACTTCTCAGCTTTGTTCTATGAGCACTTTCACAGCTATTAACTGAGAGCTTCCTCTGTCAATGTCCACTTTACATGTGTATACCTTATGCCAGGCATGAATATTCATTATGCCCAAGGAAGATAAGAAAATTTCTTTTACGAAAATTTTTTGGACCGACCGGGAATCGTGTCCGTCACCCTCAGCATGATCCGGTCATGCTGAATACCCACGCATTTTTAGGTATAGCTATAGAGGCCCTATGTATTAAAGCCTGTATCCGCAATAATCGGGACACAGAAATACAGCTGTAACTCTGTAATAGATACATTAAAATTGCTCAATTTTGGCCTAATAAAATCTTTAGATATGTTCATCTTACTTACAAAATTTCATGTGAATCGGTGCAGTACTTTTTGTTGTAGAAATGACAGAGTAGAATGTGCGCCATTGAATTTTGTACAGCCCCTAGTTTTGCTTGTCAGCGCTGCAATTTTTAAATTCGTCAAACGAAATGGTTGAAATTTTCAACACAAACCTCTCAATCTACATTTGTTGCATGGGCTAAATTTCAAAAAAATCGATGCACTATCAACTATTTTATAATCGAAACATGTATTGGGACTGAACGTGATTTTAGCCCCTCAGACAGCAATTAGTCAGCACCCTTTATTGTACCGATTGTACTATTGAAAGTACTTTACCAATAATCATCAAATTTTGGATACATAATATACACATAATCAACTACCTTCTGTGAAAATTTCATGAAAATTGGTAGAGAAATTCAAAAGTTATGAATAGGCAAACATAGCAAATGAAAAACACGACAAATTTTCACTAACACTCATCCCTATCAACACCAGTAGCTTTCAAACCAATTGATCAAAGGAGATGAAATTTTACAGGAAAGTGTTTCTATAAGTATCATAACTGCTAACGAAATTTCATAATTATCATCACAGAACTTTAAACTGTAGCGTTAAAAAACCATCTACTATGCGAATGAAAATTGGTCATGATTGTACAAAATGCTCAAAACCACGTCTGTTTGTTTTTCATCCACAGTTAAAAGTAATGCATCATTTTTTATGAAATTTGGCACAAATAATAAACATACCCCAAAGAGTTTTCAGTCAATTATTTGGCCAATTTTACCGATTCATTACAGAGCTACAGCCGTACTTCTGTGTCCCGATTATTGCGGATACAGGCTTTAGTAGATTACGACATTTACCGAAAGATTTAAAATTTTGCGAAAATTGTAACAGAAAGATGTCTTGAATATGTCATTTCCCCGAATTCCATTACTCCGAATATATTTTCCCTTAAAATAAAATTAATTTTTGCTAAAATCAGAATATAAACGCTATTTGTGGAGCCTCGTAGCCGTGCGGTTAGGGTCACCAAGCTTATAATCGCACCATGCTATGGGGTGAGGGTTCGATTCCCGCTTCGGGCGTTGAAACTTTTCGTGAGAATAGTTTCTTCCCCGTTTCCACTGGTGCATGCTCCGTTGTTCGTTGTCTAATGTTAAGTTTAAAACAGTCTGTACAGCCGAAAGCTGAAGACGTTGTCCGTGTCTTTTTTTTTTGTGAGAATATCTAAGGAAAAAACAGAAGGAAAAAACTCTATTACTCATTTGTTTCGGATTATACGGCCGAAAAAAAGAATAATTAGTGGTTATGCCACCAACAATACAACTCGAAAGAAAGGCCTATGTTTAAAAGAAGAAAAAATAGCTGATAAAAATATTTTCAGTTACAACACAAACATATTCCATAGCAGAATAACTAAAAAGAATAGCCTAT
The DNA here is from genome assembly GCF_035046485.1 of Aedes albopictus. NCBI lineage: Eukaryota > Metazoa > Arthropoda > Insecta > Diptera > Culicidae > Aedes > Aedes albopictus. The sequence goes on from NW_026917052.1 coordinate 33,880, forward strand.
GTTTGAAAGAACCTATCTGATGGTCGGTCACATTAGCAGTTAGAATACCAAAATGTTCCTTAGTAGCAGGACCAGGAATAACAACGCTCCAACAAGGAAGAACTTTGTTGAAAATGTGGTCAACCACTTGGTGCACCGTTAATTACCCAGGGAGGGTCTCCAGGTAGGCTTGTGGATAAATCATTCGGGGTAAAGGGTCATTCGAAGTAATGAAATTCTCGAAAGGTAATCAGAAGGCAGGCTCCAGAGGCACGTTAGTTTGAATTTCACTATTCCAAAAATCACATCTGCTTATTGTGATACATATAGAAATGAAATTTTGACTAAATACTTCTACATACCTTCTTTACGTACAGAAAAATTTTCATTGAAATCGGTTCAGTTTTTTGTAAAGTTTCAGGTAAAAAAAATATATTTTTTGAAGTGTTTGTTTGCCCAAGGTTCTCAAATGATAAGTCTTTTGTTTCGACGATATCTCCGCCAACACTTAACAAATGTTGATGAATTTTTAACGGTATAGCTATCACATCATGTACTATTCCTGGCCAAAAAATCAATATTTTTGAGCACACAATCAAAAGTTGTACATTGTCTCACTTTTTTTTTTGAGTCCAGTATTTATACGCGTGTTTAGTACTTAGCCAATAAAGTACTTAACTCGATTTTCTTTTTACTTACAAATATTCCCCTAACAAACCCAGATTAATCATCAACTTTTTGCAACTCGTTACATAAATAACTATTGTGCAATGATTTTTCTATTATACAACTCATTTGGGTTGCATAATATTCATAATAAAACTGTGAACATTATTATACGATTTTTCATTATGCAACACATTTCATTAGCATAATGAACCGGTACGGAAAAGTTGGTAATCATTATACTAAAATGAGTAGTCTTATATTGATGGAATGGTATTTGTATTTATAAAATAGAAATTATGATAGTGAATTGCTTAATAGTTATTTATGTGACGAGTTGCAAAAAGTTGATTTTTTCAGCACGAGTTGTAAAGAGTGCTAAAAAAATCGAGCTTTGCAACGAGTTCCATACAAAATGTTATGCAATGATTTGTTTTATTATACAACTCATTTGAGTTACACAATGTTGCTTATGAGTTGCTTTATGAACATTATGCAACTATTTTCTTTTTCTATTTTGCAACTCATATCAGTTGCATAATAAACCAGTTCGGAAATAAATGCTATTATGATACTAAAATTAGTTGTATAAAATAGAAATTATGATACTGAATTGCATAATAGTAGTTTACGCAACAAGGTGCAGATTGAAGATTTTTACAGCACGAGTCGTACATTTATCCAACGAGGCTTGCCGAGTTGGATAATTACGACGAGTGCTGTAAAAATCGAGTTCTGCACCGATTTGTGTACAACGTTTTTTGCAGCTTCATAAATTACCACTTGAGGATAGTTTTTAACAAAACTGTTTCATCAGACTGCACACTGATGTTCATAGCCATGATTAAGGAAATCTGATCATAGCTGGTTATACAGTACAGTTGTCACAATTTTTCAAACCTGCGTCCAGAAAGCATCAATAAGTTGATCAAAACTGAAAACAGTGCTGTGATGGTTCATTACGCAACGCAAATCAGTGCTGTAATGAACCATTACAGCACTGTTAATTTGGTGTGGGAAAGTAGGCCTTTTCCTGGCAGATTTGCGTGAGGTAAAATGGCCTATTACGATGAGAAGTTGCAAAAAATAAATTATTGAATCAAACTCAATACATATGACCTATATTGATTCATCATATTGGTAAAACATCAGACAAAGTACTCTGACATCTTTTATCTTCCTTTTGATCGAGTTCCTAAATCCGGATTAAAATATTATTAAACTCTGGCTTTCATGTACCAACTTTCCCGCAGTTCAATCCAGCTGCTTGAAAACACCCCACAGCGCGTGATGGTCGTCTAGCTTGCCTATCTGTTCCAGAGTGAAATTAATTCATCCGCATCCCGATTGTTGTGCTATTACCACTACTGTGGCAAATCTCCGTCCGTCGTCGTCCGGTCCCCTCTGAATGTCCTTCCTGTCCTAATGGTTACGACGACACCGGGGCGTGCGTAGCGTATATAGTGCGAAGGATCGCTGCAATCAAGTTTGGTTGCTGAAAGGACAACGCAAAAACGGCAAGACGAAACGAAAAATATTTTCATCTCAGTCAAGCGTTTAATTGAAGTGTAATTTAAATAACAATTAAATTTGGTAGAAGTAAATCCCCGGGATCGGTGTGTCTCTCCCACAACTGCGCTGCTGTGCAATATTTGTTGTTTCGTCTGATGAATTTTTGGAAAGAGCATAAATAGAAGATATTTGTTCGAATCGTCAAATGATTTGCTCGTGTTTTGGTTTTGGTTTATTCCAGAATAGTTATGTAACAAGTTACAGAAAGTTGATTTTTTCGAGCACGAGTCGTACATTGAAAAATACTTAGAGTGCAGAAAAAATCGAGTTTTATAATGAGTTACAAACTAAATTGTATGTAATGATTTTTCATTAAACAACTCATATGGGTTGCATAATGTTCATAATGCAACTCAAATGAGTTGCATAATGAAACATTATGCAAGTATTTTTCATTATATATCGCATTTAATTCACCACTGGACTGCGCACTGAGTCTTCATAAGAGCGAAAACGTAAATAAAACTGCGCGATTGCATCAATTCAAATTGATGTCTTCGGCGCACTAATTCTTCCAGAGTATCTGTACGCACAAATCTCAATACGAGATTGAGACAAGTTGGCTGTGAGCACATAAAAATTCCTTGAGCATGAGACTCGTAATGTTGGTGCACATCACATTAGCATTGCGAGTCTCAATGAGACGTCTCAATGGACCAAGCTCCAGGTACAGGGCCGACTTTATACACTCTCGAATCCTTCACTAGGATTACATTTAAATTGCGTAATTATTCGACTGGATGATTTCTCAATTTTAACTGGCTTTCGCAGTCTAGGGGATCAAAACGGATAGTTTTGTTCTGCCCTCGTTTCGGCACTTTGTATTTGGCCTTTTTCAAGGGTGGACTAAAATAGAAATTACATTGGTATACAACATTGAACACTGAACATATAGCATAAAACATAATATTTGTTATAACATACACTGTCTACCGTTTTTCGTTCTTAGTTTTTGCCGTTTTGTGCATTTGGAGCTTCTTGTATGCCTAGAAGTTTCAAATCTGATTACATTAATTGTTCGGGACATGATAGGTACAACTTACAATTTTAAACATTTATACAATTATTGGTAGAAATTGGGGCACTAACTATTTCTAACGACTTGCACTACACTGTTCTCAGAGATGTTGTTTAACTGCTATTTTGAAGATGGCGTAGTAGTTGGTAAAAAAGCTTTCTGTTTATGGTAACTGTCCTAACTGTTCGAAAGCTCGTGTGGTGGTATTTTGTGTATTGGTTTGTTGGTTTTCTCTGCGAGAGCTCGATGTTTTGACAGTATGCAGAATACCGGCGTACGCTGTGTTGAACCCGTCTACATCTGTACGGAAGTTGACCGTGTTAGGTGTGTTTTGTATGTGGCACATTTCTAACATGGGCAAAGCTGTTGATCTGAGAGTGCGATCGATAATCTTGGTTCTATCTAATGAGAAGGTGTGTTCGTTGTCGACCATGTGTTGTATGAGAGCTGTTTTCGCGTGTATGTTACCGTCTATTGGGATGTTAGTAAGTTTGTTTATATCAGACTTGTGTCCACTAATACGTTTTTTTAGATGGTTAGTTGTCATACCAATATAGGTCTTCTCGCAGCTATTGCATGGGATGCTGTAGATGACGTTATGTTGATCTTGAAGTAGTACTGGATCTTTTACCGGTTTTAGGAGGGATCTTACTGTTTTTATGTTGCGTGTTGCTATTTTTATCTGACCGTAGTCTCTTTGTAGGATTGTGGAGATGGTACGTGTGAGCGTTGGGATGTTCGGCATCGATCGGTATTGGACGTCGTTAGCTGATGAATGATTGGGTTCCTGTGAACTGCTGGCTATCGGATTCTCGGTGGATGGTGCATTGATGGTGATGTGTTGCGGTGAGGCGGTGGATGTTGTTGGAGGCGATGGTGGTGGCGGCGGCGGTGGTGGTGGTTGGGATGGCTGGTTGCGGCTGATTGGTTGTGATGACTCTCGGCGGTTGGATGTATCAAGGGGATTGTTGATGGAGCTGCGATTGATGATCCTGTTGATTAGCGCTGAAGGATAATCGTTCTGTCTCAGGATTTGGAAGATTTGGTGTTTCTGCTGTTGTGCTGAGTTTTCGGTGGAGAGTTTCGTCACACGTTGGATGAAGTTTGAAACTACGTTTAGTTTCATGTTAATCGGATGAAAAGAGTGATAGTTGAGCAGGCGGCCGGACGAGATGGGTTTCGCGTACCATTTGGTTTTTAGAGAGTTATCTTCGCATCGGATGGTTACTGTGTCTAAGAAGGGTAGTTTGCCTTCCTTCTCCATTTCTATGGTGAATTGTAGGTGGGGATTGTATTGGTTGAATGTGTTTAGAGTAGTTTGCACCTCAGTTTTTGGCAAGACGAGAAACAAGTCGTCGACATATTTTTTCAACACCAGTATGACAAATCGCAGGTTGGCAGTGACCGTGTTGAGCAGATCTTCCATCACATAATCCGCTAAGATGGGTGATAAGGGGCTCCCCTTGGCTGTCCCGAACATTTGTTGGTAGTATTTACCTCTGAACTGAAAATAGCTGCTATCGATGCATAGCTCCACCATTTCGAGAAACAAATCTAGATTGATCTTTGTTCCTGTGCTGATGTCGGACCACCTGTATATTATGCTTCGGATGACTAGTTCCTTTGGGATGTTGGTGAATAATGACACCACATCGAACGAAACCAGAATATGATCTGGTGGAACTGTGATGGTGTTGATGTACTCGACGAAGCTGAAGCTGTCCCTGATGTTGTACTTGCTTGAAAAGGTATTTTGCAGAATTGTTGCTACGTATTTGGAAAGCTGGTATGTGGGCGCTGTGATGTTTTCAAGCAAGTACAACATCAGGGACAGCTTCAGCTTCGTCGAGTACATCAACACCATCACAGTTCCACCAGATCATATTCTGGTTTCGTTCGATGTGGTGTCATTATTCACCAACATCCCAAAGGAACTAGTCATCCGAAGCATAATATACAGGTGGTCCGACATCAGCACAGGAACAAAGATCAATCTAGATTTGTTTCTCGAAATGGTGGAGCTATGCATCGATAGCAGCTATTTTCAGTTCAGAGGTAAATACTACCAACAAATGTTCGGGACAGCCATGGGGAGCCCCTTATCACCCATCTTAGCGGATTATGTGATGGAAGATCTGCTCAACACGGTCACTGCCAACCTGCGATTTGTCATACTGGTGTTGAAAAAATATGTCGACGACTTGTTTCTCGTCTTGCCAAAAACTGAGGTGCAAACTACTCTAAACACATTCAACCAATACAATCCCCACCTACAATTCACCATAGAAATGGAGAAGGAAGGCAAACTACCCTTCTTAGACACAGTAACCATCCGATGCGAAGATAACTCTCTAAAAACCAAATGGTACGCGAAACCCATCTCGTCCGGCCGCCTGCTCAACTATCACTCTTTTCATCCGATTAACATGAAACTAAACGTAGTTTCAAACTTCATCCAACGTGTGACGAAACTCTCCACCGAAAACTCAGCACAACAGCAGAAACACCAAATCTTCCAAATCCTGAGACAGAACGATTATCCTTCAGCGCTAATCAACAGGATCATCAATCGCAGCTCCATCAACAATCCCCTTGATACATCCAACCGCCGAGAGTCATCACAACCAATCAGCCGCAACCAGCCATCCCAACCACCACCACCGCCGCCGCCACCACCATCGCCTCCAACAACATCCACCGCCTCACCGCAACACATCACCATCAATGCACCATCCACCGAGAATCCGATAGCCAGCAGTTCACAGGAACCCAATCATTCATCAGCTAACGACGTCCAATACCGATCGATGCCGAACATCCCAACGCTCACACGTACCATCTCCACAATCCTACAAAGAGACTACGGTCAGATAAAAATAGCAACACGCAACATAAAAACAGTAAGATCCCTCCTAAAACCGGTAAAAGATCCAGTACTACTTCAAGATCAACATAACGTCATCTACAGCATCCCATGCAATAGCTGCGAGAAGACCTATATTGGTATGACAACTAACCATCTAAAAAAAACGTATTAGTGGACACAAGTCTGATATAAACAAACTTACTAACATCCCAATAGACGGTAACATACACGCGAAAACAGCTCTCATACAACACATGGTCGACAACGAACACACCTTCTCATTAGATAGAACCAAGATTATCGATCGCACTCTCAGATCAACAGCTTTGCCCATGTTAGAAATGTGCCACATACAAAACACACCTAACACGGTCAACTTCCGTACAGATGTAGACGGGCTCAACACAGCGTACGCCGGTATTCTGCATACTGTCAAAACATCGAGCTCTCGCAGAGAAAACCAACAAACCAATACACAAAATACCACCACACGAGCTTTCGAACAGTTAGGACAGTTACCATAAACAGAAAGCTTTTTTACCAACTACTACGCCATCTTCAAAATAGCAGTTAAACAACATCTCTGAGAACAGTGTAGTGCAAGTCGTTAGAAATAGTTAGTGCCCCAATTTCTACCAATAATTGTATAAATGTTTAAAATTGTAAGTTGTACCTATCATGTCCCGAACAATTAATGTAATCAGATTTGAAACTTCTAGGCATACAAGAAGCTCCAAATGCACAAAACGGCAAAAACTAAGAACGAAAAACGGTAGACAGTGTATGTTATAACAAATATTATGTTTTATGCTATATGTTCAGTGTTCAATGTTGTATACCAATGTAATTTCTATTTTAGTCCACCCTTGAAAAAGGCCAAATACAAAGTGCCGAAACGGGGCAGAACAAAACTATCCGTTTTGATCCCCTAGACTGCGAAAGCCAGTTAAAATTGAGATTACATTTAAAGATAATGTTCAACTGAGATTGAGTAGACGTTTTCCGAGGACGGAGGGGGTTTGGGTCATAAGTATGCTGGGGCAGATGGAATGCACCCGGAGGTTGATAATGACGCGGAAAGTGATAACAGGAACAATCCTGGAACGGACTTCTTTCTAAGTGATGTGAGCATGTCTGTCTAACGTCCATAATCTTTTGGGAGACTGCGTAAGAGTGCTGTTGATACCCGTTAGGTCAATTCATGTGCTTCCGATTGATCATTTTTTGGGCGTGTTTTGTTTGACCAACGGAGAGCAATGAAGGGTCATTTGAGTTGGAGGGAAATTGTTCCCCAACTTTCATCAATCCGAAGATTATCAATCGGCGGAAACGGAAGTTTCTACTAAGGTTACTTATATTTCCACCTTACAAAAAGCATCATCGATTTGTAAAGTAGAGTCTGGAGCGACTAGAAACGAGAATAGTATTAATGCGTCCTCTGAGACTAATGAAGTAATCACAACTCCCAGCGGTGTCGAAAAATAGGGTTTAAGGCAAGTTTAATGTGTAGTGCGCCAGAATTGTGTACCTTTCATAGCTTCTAAAGAAGTTGATATACACCAATACCAATCGTGAGGACAGCAACTGATTGACGCCACCCAACGATCTGCGAAAGAGTGAGGACTGAGAAGGGGTACAGAACCGCTTCGATTTTCCCCCAAACAACGTCAAAATCCGAACCGCTTGCTTATACCCACCGCCGCCATTACCGCTCGTGGATATGAATCGAATCCCCGGATATTCATCTGCCTTAATTCTAGGGTAGGGTCAGGTTCATAAGAACTAATCTGGGTCAGTAAAATAATTCCGGTTCAATTCGTTTTAACTGACGAACATCTCAATGAGACGAGTCTCACGAGACGTCTCATTGGGGTACGCACACAAAATTTTTGATGAGCATGCTATGATCTCAAATCTCACAAATTTTCTTGAGACGCAGTTCAAACCAGCGCACACTGTCTCATTCATGTATACATGAGCTTTCAGACACTCTGAATTCTTCGATGTATGCTGAATAAGTGATCTGAAGACACCGAGTCGATTGGATGCAATCGCGCACTTTTATTTGTGTTTTCTCACTCTTGAAAACTAGTGCGATAGTCCAGTGGTGAACTAAATGCGCTATACAACTTATTCCAGTTGCATAATGAACCATAAGGAAAAGTTGGCCATCATAAAACCGAAATGAGTTTTATGCAATTCAGTATCATAATTTCAATTTTATATAATTCATTTTGGTATCATAATAGCCAATTTTTCCGAACTGGTTCATTATGCAAATGAAATGAGTTGCATAATGAAAAATAGTTGCATTATATAATGCAACTCATTTGAGTTGCATTATGAGCATCATGAACAACTCAAATGGGTTGCCGCTTTTCTCCCAGTGTTGATTGTTCCGGCCGTCCAAGTCGTTCCGTTGCTGTGCTCGGAATCGGCGAGGGGGGCTTCCAGCTTGCTCGCTCAGGCAAGTACCGAAACAATAGAGTTTTTTCGTCCGCTAAATCCCGTTCAACATAAGTGAGGGCATCACGCAAGTCATATCTGCTTGCTTCCAAAGTTCATCTGAATGCCCTACGAACAGTATTATCAACTGCGAACGTCCAGATCAACCTTTATCACCGGCAACGGAACGCTCACCACAAAGCATGATGGAAGCCCTCAAGCCATTCGACACAGTCGAGCCCAGCCGTTTTTCTTCAAGTGCTAATTGTTCCGGCCGTCCAAGTCGTTCCGTTCCTGTGTTCGAAATCGGCGAGGAGGGCTTCCAGCTTGCTCACTCAGGCAAGTACCCAAATAATAGAGTTCCTTCGTCCGTTGAATCCCGTCCAATTCCCAGCACAAATGATGACAACGCACACGCCATGTCTACTCACTTCCATCTTCCAACTGAATGCCCTGCGAACGGTACCATCA
>NW_026917053.1:0-42280 GCF_035046485.1 Aedes albopictus
GCGGCACGAGATGCGAATTAAGTGCTATTGCTGGCTGCTCGCATCGTCATAACGCTTAGATCGATAGCCAACACGGTTGAGAAAATTTGTGCGTTTCATTTTCTTGTATTGCTGACTGCACCCCAAATTGAACTGGCACAATAGTGTGCACAGACCTTCAAAGTGTGATTGCAGCGCAGGATCACGTCGGATCGAGTTGAGGTCTTCGGTGTAGTTATTCTTTGTAAAAAGAGGAATAAGTGCAGCGAAGACGTCGAGACGATCCGAGGCAAATGCGCACTTTTATCACACTTTTTAGGCGCATCAAAAAAAGTGTGATAGTCCAATTTGTGATGTAGTCTGCAATATTATTAACATTTCCAGGAAATATTTTAATTAATTCAGCCATGATTTTTTTCCACGAATGACTTGCAAATTATTACAGAAATTTTTCTCAATTTTTTTTCAAGACATCCAGAATTTTTTTCATGATTATTTTTAGGAATTTCTTCAGCGATACAGCAACTGTTCCAAATATTATCCAAGAATTTTCCTTGAATTTCCTGCACCATTAATACCTCCACAGATAATTTAGAAAAAAAAACTTTACCGGAGCTTTAATCCAGGGTCTTTCAAGATGGTTTTTGTTTGTTTGTTTTTTTTGTGTTTTGTTTTCTATTTTTTAAGTTTTTCTAGCAATTTTTTGAAACTGTAGGTTTTTGAGAATTCTTCCGGGGATTCCGTCTTCCCAGGATATTCTTCAGTAATCGTAAAAAGAAATCATCAAGATTTTCAGACTGGAATTCTTCCAGGAAACCCCCAAGGAATTTCTTCGGCAGTTCCCACAGAAATTCCTTCTGATTCTCAAAATAGTTTTCCAAGAAAAACCTGCAGCAGTTCCACCAGGAGTTCGACAAGGAATGCATACAGCATTTCTACCAGGAAATGCATCAGTATGTATTCCACAAAAAACTTTTCCATGAACTCCCTAAGAGTTAGATGTCCCTCCAGGAATCTCATTTAGGCATTCCTACACGAATTCCTCCAGGAGCTCTTTCAGAAATTCCATAGGGATTTCTATAAAGATTCTCTTCAAATTTCCCCAGCGACTCCCCTGGAAATCTACCAACAATTCGTTCAGAAATTTCCGCAGGAAATCTCTCAGACATTGTCTACGACATTTCCCAGGAATTTTCCCATGAAATCTCCTAGGAGTTTTTTCAAGGCTTCCTGCAAAATTCCACTTCTTGTCAGTTTTCTTGAAGAAATAATGAGGCGTGTTCTGGTCAGTATTCCTAAGGAAATTCCTAGAAGAAATTGTGCGGAAATTTCAAAAGAAACTTCATAATTTCAGTGTGTTTTTTTTTTTGAAATTTTATGGTAGAGATTCTAGTAAATTCCTAGGATGTATCCTGGTGGATTCTTGAGAAAATTCCATTAGAAATTCCTTCTGCAAATCCTGGATGAATTCCTGGGGAGATTCTGGTCAAATTCCAGGTGAAATTACCGGGAAATTTCTGAGGGAATCACTGGAGGAACTGGTGTAGGTACTCCAGGACAACTTTCCAGGGTAGTTCTTTAGGAAACTATTGGTGGAGTTCTTGAGAAATTCTTTATGCATTTACCAGTGAAATTGCTCACAAATTCCACAAGGAATATATACATCATTTCTACCTGGAATTTCACCAGTATTGCATCAAAAACATCTCCAGGAATAAGAAAGTCCTCCAGGAATCCCATTTATAAATTATAGTTCAAACTTCTTCAACTTCCTCCGAGATTGTCATAAAATTCCCCCCGGAATTTTCTTAGGTATTCCACAAAGAATTCGCTCAAACATTTACGCAGGAATCTGCTCACACATTCTCCCAAGGACACCCAATTCCAGGAATTTCAAAGGAATTCCTCCGGAGATTTCGCTCGAAAGGCCGCAGTAATTTTCCAGGAGTTCGCTCAAGTATTTTCCCATGAACTCTTCCAGGATACTATCCAGGTTACTTCAGAAATTCCCCAAGGCATTTTTCCAGGAAATTATCAGAATTTTACCACAAGTGTCCCTAAGAATTTCTCTTACAGTTTGCTTCAAACTGCCCTAGGAATTCTGCAAATACTTTTTCAAAAAGTTCCTTCACAATTCCTCGCCTTATGAATTTTCTGAGAGACATAATGGGGGGTATTTTGGGTAGCATCCCTGGGAAAATGCCAAAAAAATCCTAAGGAATTCTATGGCAAATTCAAGAATAATGCTTGAGGGAATTCCCAGGGAATTTTAGGGAAAATTTCTGCAGCAATTCTTGAGGGTATTCCTGAGCAAATTCCTTAGAACGGTTTTGGTAGAGTTCCTAGGAAATGCCTGCGGAATTTCTGGGAGGAGAAAGAGCGATATTTTAGAAATTTCTGAGGATATTCATGGGGTATTCCTGGGGGAAACTATTGGTGGAGTCCTTGAGGAATTTCCTTTTGAAATCTCTTGTGGATTTTTTGAAAGAAGTTCTTGGTGATATTCCCAGTAAAATTCACAGGAAATTCCTGGGAAATTCATAGGGAAATTCCTGGGTAATTTTTGGGGAAATCTTGGATATTTTTTTCTGAAAAATTCCTTTGAAAATTTGTGAAGGTATTCTTTGTGAAATTGCTAAATAAAGTATGAGGGGTTAACTTGGGGAATTCTTTGAATAGATCTTGGAGGCATTATCTGTGACATTTTCTGAAGGAATTATGGTTGAACTATCTGTGGGAATTCTTTGAGACATTCTAAGGGGATTCTCTTGAGGATTTTTTTACGGTAATCCAAGAGAAATTTCCGGGTATTTTTTGGTGGAATTCCTGGGATAATTCAAGGAGTAATTCCTGACAAAATTTCTAGCGAATTTTTTTCCAATAATTTCTCCTGAAATAATTCACGAATTCCTTCAGGAAAAAAAACATAACTGCACCCAGGGGTTCCACCAGGAATTTCCTCAGATAATTCCTCCAGAGTTTCATAAAAAAAAAATCACAGAAATTTCCAAGTTATTCTCTTCTCGTGTAGTCCTGTAGGAAATATTGGAAATATTCCTGGTGCAGCTCCTACAGAAATTCCTGAGGATATTTCTATGGAAATTGCAGGATGTATTTTTGTGAAAATTCTTACGAAAATTTCAAGAATTCCTGACGACGTTTCGGTAGGGATTCCTGGAGGAATTTTTGAGGGTATTCCGTGGGAAATTTCTGGTTGGTTCCAGAGGAGTTCCTGGGGACATAACTGCGAGAACTCCTAGGAAAATTCAGAAAGAAATTCCCGAGAGGAGTCCTGGGGGCATTTCTGCGGGAATTTCTTAAGTATGGGTTAATTTATGAGAAATTTTTGAGATAATTTCTAATGAAAAATCCTGGTGAAATAACTGGAAGCATTCCTGGAGTAGTTCTGGGATTTATTGAGAAATTTTCTGAGAAAAGTTCGAGGGTAAATTGCTGGGAAAATTTTTGGCAGAATTCCTGGGGGATTTTAAATACCTGAGGGTACTGAAATTTCAAGAGGAATTTATTTTGGGTTTTTGTTAGAGAAATAATCAGATATTTCCACATAATTACCAACAGGAATTTCTCCACTATTAAACCCCAGAAAATTCGTTAAAGGTGTTTTTTTTTGTGAAAATCCCTGGGGAATTCCTTGATATATTCCGAAGGGAATCCCATGCAAAATTTTGCGGAGAATTCCTAATGGTACAGAATCACTGGGAAACCCTTATGTCGCTCTAATAGAAGGATTCTAAGGGAAAACTGTCAGCCGGATTTATGGAATTTTCTTACAATTCCTTGTGAAATTCCTGAGAATCCTGAGAAGTTGATTTGGGAACTTCCAACGAAATTTGAGGAGAATTTACGGAGACATGTTTTAAGTTCTAAAAGCTAGTTAATCTATTCCTCCCCTGAAATTTACCCAGAAAATACGCATTGTTACTCACAGGAATTTTCCAAGGTATATTTCCCAGAATACCTCAAGAACTTTACTCAAAAATTCCTTCAAGGATACTCCCAAAAGTTCTCTTTTTGCGAATTTTATAAGGGAGAACTGTGAAGGGAGGTATATGGGCGACTGGAAGTCCTAGGAAAATTACACTAGTTTACAGCATTTTTGAACTCGGTAAGCTGATGATCGTTTTTGGTGTAGAATTATGCCCTAAGTTCGAAAACGCGAAGGAAAAAAATTACAGTAGAGCGGAAATTTTTTCGACTTTTCATACAAGGTTGATGATTTAAAATCTATTTTTGTTCTATTTTTAAGCAAAGTTGCTCACTTCACACATCTCATTCTCTATAATCAATGCTCCGATTGAGCTGAATTTTTTACTGTAACTCGCCTACATATGATATGTCAAAGATACGTTGAAAAAGAATTTTTAAATTGTTTTTTTCTTACTGAAAAAAATACATTTCTTTATATATTTTTGGAAAATGTGCTAAAATTTAAGGAGATCATCCCTAAAACTCGCCAATATCTTGAATTTCATCAATCTGACGCGAAACCTGCATTCAGATGATCGAATGGTATTATATTCAGCTTTTAATTCATGGAAAAATATTCAAAATTGGTTGAACAAAACGCAAGATATTTGAATTTTATTAAATTCCATATTTTAAAAAGTTGTAAAACTCGATATTGAACTAAAACTCAAAAACTGTTCTACTTTAATTTTTTTGAAGCACGGTTTCGAAATCAGCACTAAATTATGCTTCAAAAATGTTGGTCGTTGACAGAAGTTCACGACTTTCGTTTTATTTTGTAAACTAGTGTTACTGGAGAATTTTTTGTTGGCAATTCTGCGGAAATTCCTTAGAATTATTGTAAGAGAATTCTTACAACAACTGTGGGGAAATTCCTAGTAAAATCCCTAGGGTATTCAAGCGAATGCCGCAAACACCAGCGACATCCGTCTCCTCACGTCACCTTAAGGGGACCTGGACGATGCCCGTGAAAGACACGTCTGGACAATTACTGACCGACCTGGCTGACCAGTTGAAATGCTGGTTCGAGCACTTTGGAAACTTTTTTCAAGTGTCGGCCACGTCATCAACACCCCAGCATGATCCGCCAAAATTCTACTCAGTTGCTGAGTCGGTCTTACTCAGAAATCGAAAACGCCTTTGTTTTCTTACTCAGTTTCCGTTAAAAGTGGGACAACCCATTGCCAAGGGGTTGTCCCACTTTTAGCCGAAACTGAGTAAGAAAACTAAGGATTTTTTGATTTCTGAGTAAGGCCAACTCAGTCATTGAGTAGAAAATTTTCTCGGTGCATGGCTTCTACCAGGATTTTACTCAGGGTTTTCCCCAGGAATTTCCTCAGGAATGCTCCAAGCAAATCTTCCTTGGAATTCAACAGAAATTCCCCTTAAAACTTCCCTCAAAGTTCCTCCAAGAATTAGACAAATAACTCCGCCCAACATTTTCCAAATAATTCCTCCAAAATTCCTCTTCTTTCTGATACCATGAGGAAAATAATAGAGGGTATTCTAGACAATATTCCTGGGAAAAATTCAGAAAAAAAATTGTGGAAAAATTCATGATTCCAGAATGAATTCCTTGGAAATTTTTTGATAAAGATTCTTGGAAATTCCTGGAGAAAGCCCTGGTAGATTCTTGAGGAAATTTATTTTTAAATTCAGTACGAATCCTGGAAAATTCTGGAGGAATTCTCGGGGAGGAATTCCTGGGGAATTTTTTGGGGATTTCCCTAGTGCATTTGTTGGGAAATAGTTCGGAGAATTTTAGAAGGTATTCTTGAAGAATTGCTGATGAACTAATGAGGGATAACTTGGGAAGTTTCTCGAGGACTTCCACCACACAATTTTTGGAGGATTCTTTTGTGAAATTGATGAAGGAATTATGATGAAATACCTGGGGGAATTATTTTGGAAATTCTCAAGGGAATTTATAGTGGAACTCTTTGACGGTACCCCCGGGCTGAATTTCCGGAAATGTCGATTGGAATTCCTGGGACAATACCAGGAGTAGTTCTTGACAAATTCCTGAGGAAGTTTCCTCCAGGAATTCCTCCGAAAAAGTCTAATGAAAACCGCATAACTTTACTCAGGAATACCATCAGAAACTTTCCTAAATAATTATAATTTCCCCAGAAATTCTGCCTAGAATTTTCTAAGAATACTCCAGGAGTACTATATGAATTTTCTCAGGAGCTCCTCCAAAAAATTCCCTGGAAATTCCCCCGCAATTCCACTGTGAAATTCCTGAAGGAGTTGTGGTGGAGTATCTAGGGGAATTATTTGGGAAACTGAGGGAAATTCCCAAAGGAATTATTGGCGGTGCTGAAGGAAGAGTTTCCAGGGTAATTTCTGAGGGATTTCTTGGAGGAGTTCCTAGAGGCACTTCTGGAGAAATTTCTGGGGTAGCTTTTTGGGGAGCTGTAGTTGGAGTTCTTGGGATTTTTGAGATTTCTAGTTACATTCCTGAACAATTCTTTGAGAAATTGGTAGAAGAAACTCCTGATGAAATTCCTGAGGGATTCCTAGAGGAATTTCTTAGGAAATTCTTGCAAGAATTCCTTGGATAATTCAAGGAATCCCTCCAGAACAGGTAGCACAGGGGTAAGAAATGTCATGAAAATTCATTAAGTTTTTATAACTAAGCACCATTATGTATTATTGGTGATACCAACGTACAAAAATTAAGACCAAAAGTGGTGAAAACGAGACAATGACAGACATTTTTTTTAAAGAAAAATCTTCGTTATTCCTCATCCTTGCTCACGTGATAAGTTCCATAACTTCGCTCAGGAATTTAAGCAATTAATTTTCCTAGAAAGTCCACTAGAAATTTTCAAAATACGCCAGGAGTATCACAAAGCCAAGCATTTTCCCAGAAATTCCTCACGCAATATCCTAAGGAATTTCCCAGTGATTCCGCTGAAATTCCTCTTTGGATATATTTCCTTGAGGATTTGGTGGAATTATTCCTGGTGCAACTTTGGGAGAAATTGTTGGGGATATATGTGTGGAGGAGTTTTTGCGAAAATTTCTATGGTAATTTCTGTGAAATTCATGAGTGAATTTTAAGAGGGATTTGTGGAGGAATTCTTGAGACTGTTCGGAAGTTTATTCCAGGGTAAATCCCTGATAGAACCGTTGGAGAATTTCTGGTTGGTTCCAAAACTAAATTCTTGAAAAAAATCCTGCGAGAATTCCAAGGATAATTCCGCGATAAATTTCAGTGGGAAGTCTTGGGGAAATTCCTGGAGATATTTTTGTGGAAATTTCTATGAACATTCTGGAGAAATTCCTGAAGGAATTTCAGGGGAATTCATGGGCGCATGTATGAGAATTTTCAGAAATAATTATTGATGAGAATCCTCTGGTGAAATTACTGTAAGCGCTCCTGGAATAATTACAGTGGGAATTCTTGGAAAACATCTGGGAACAGCTCTGGGGTGAACTCTTGAGGAAATTACTGGAAGATTACCTTAGGGCATCCTGGGGAATTCGTGGGGAATTTGCTGTGATTCCTGTGTGCAATTCAGAGGGAATTGTTTGTGGAGTTCCAAGGAAATTCAATTTTCCAATTCCCGCAACAATTCTTGGGAGATTCCGGGAGGAATTCATTGAGGAGATATCTTAGAAATATCCACAGAAATACCAACAGGAATACATCCAGTAATTTCCCTAGAAGTTCCTTAAGAAATAACTCCAGTATTTCTTCCAGCAATGTCCTAAAAAGTGCCTTTTATGACAATCCTTGGAGAAATACATTGCGAAGTTCAGAGGGAAATTCCTGGAGGAATTCCGTAAGGCACTTTTGGAAGAATTTCAAGGTGCATTCCTGGATGAATGTGTGGGGAAATGGCTGAGGGAATTTTTTGGGTTATTGCTGGTGAAATTTCTGATAGCATACCTGAGAAATCTCGTGGGAACTCCTGGAAGTTACTGGGTGAAGACCTGGCGTTCTAATAAAACTGTTTGTCAAATTCATAGAAAATCCTTTAGCAATTCTTTGTGAAATTCCTGGAATTTCTTAGATATTTCTTGAGAAAATTCCGACTTAAATTGTGGGAGAATTTCGGAGGGTACTTTTTGTGTAGTTTCTTGAAGAATTTTACTAAGGGTTTTTCCTAGAAATTCACCCAGAAACTCCGCAAAACTTTCATAGCAATTCCCTCATATTTTAACTTAAAAATTCCTCCAGGAATTATCCCAAAAGTCTTTTTTTTTTTTTTTGAGAATGTTATGAGGGAGATTCAGGGCCGTGTACAGAAAAGGTGACAATAGAAGGGGTTTTTCCTAATTTTGGCAAAAGGCGGAGGGATGCCTAGTGTAGTGAACATCGGTAATGGGAGGGGTTTAACCCTCAAAACCCCTCCTTTGGGCACGGGCTTGGGTAGATTATACAGGTATACCTATTGGAATTCTCTGGAAAGTATCCAGAGAAATTTCTAGATATATTTCTAAGAATGCTATTGGGAAGTTCCTGGTAAACTCAAAAGGGAATTCCTGAAAAAGGGAATTTCTAGAGAAAACACTAAAGACAATTCCTCGGAATGCCTAGAGAGAGTTTCTGGGAGAATTCCTTAAGGAAACTTCTGGGGGAATTCATAGAGTGAATTCCTGGACGAATGTCTGGTATGAATTCCTAGGAAAATTCCTAAAGAAACTTCCTGGGAGAATTTCTAGAGATAATTTCTGGGGGAATTCCTGGAGGAAATTCTCATATGGAGTTTCTTTGAAGTTTCTAGAGGGAAATTCAGGGAGAAATTCTTGGAAATTGCTTCAAGAAATCAAGGGTTATTCCCGAGATAATTCTTGTTGAATTCATTTATAAATTTCTCGGGTATTCTGTGGGGAATTCGTGGTGGTGTTCTTGAATATATTCCTAGGTTCTGTTTTAGGAGAATTTATGGGATAACTTTATGAATAATTTGGGGTAAATTGCTGGGAAATCACTGGGGTAGGGGTATACTGATGGGAATTCTTGGGGAACTAACTGAGATAATTTTGAGGAAATTTCCATTTAACTTCCTGGGGAAATTTCCTGAAGGAATTCTTGAGAGAATATTGACCTAATTGAGCCTAATGCCTTGGAGAAATACGGACGAAATTCTAAGAGTTCCAGAAAAAAATCTTGGGAAATTTCTAGAAAAACTTATCGATAATTTCAAGGGGAAGTTTCTGAATGGTATTCCTCGGACACTTTCTAATATCTAATCCTGGTAAAAACTTTGATGGAATACTTGGGGGAATTCATGGTCAAAATCTTGGGAAATTTCTGATACATTTCTTCAGTGAATTTCTTGCGGATTTACTTGGTTTATTTACAAGAGAATTCCTAGAAAATATCTGCGGAATTCCAGAAAAAAACCCATGAAAAAAATAAATGAATTGAGAGAATTTCTTAAAAGGAAATTCCTTGAGATATTCCTAGAGGATATTCCTGAAGGAATTCCTAGAGATAACTTCTGGAGGAATTCTTAGAGGACATTTCTGGAATACTTTTTTGAGTAAACTTTTGGGAAAATTCGTAGAGGGAATTCTTCGATAGAGTGTTATGGGAATTTATAGAGAGAAACCCTGCGAAATCCATTTGGAATTTCTTGGAAAACTCCTAGGGGATTAACTGTGGAATTTATGAGAAAATTCTTGGTGAATTCCTGTGGAAATTCCTAGAGACGTTCTGAGGAGATACCTTGGAGAATTTTAGGGAAATTGCTGGGAGAATTTTAGAGTAAATTCAAGGCATACTAAAAAAATATTCAGCATGACCATGCTAAGGGTGACGGGTTCGATTCCCGATCGGTCCAGGATCTTTTCGTAAAGGAAATTTCCTTGACTTCCTTGGGCATAGAGTATCTTCGTGCCTGCCACACGATATACGCATGCAAAATGGTCATTGGCAGAGGAAGCTCTCAGTTAATAACTGTGGAAGTGCTCATAGAACATTAAGCTGAGAAGCAGGCTTTGTCCCAATGAGGACGTTACGCCAAGAAGAGAGAGAGAGAGAGAGAGAGAGAGAGAGAGAGAGAGTGCAAATTATTAATATATCTTGCCTAAGATTTCCTTGTTGGCTGTACAAGGAAAGTGTATCTAAAGGCTATATACAATTTTCGATAGAAGGCTCGAAGGGTCGATATCTTCTTCTTCTTTATCTTGACGTAACATCCCCTCTGGAACAAAGCCTGCTTTTCAGTTTAGTGTTCAATGAACACTTTCACAGTTATTAATTGAGAGCTTCCTCTGCTAATGTCCATTTTGTATATGTACAGGCACGAAGATACTGCCCAATAAAATCGAGAAAATTGTCATTACGAAGGGTCGACATATATCAACCAATTCAGTTAGACGAATCGAGATGATGTCTGTATGTGTGTATGTTTGAGTGTGCATAATGATTACACACTTTTGAAACTCTTACTATTCACATGAGCTGTTGATTTACAGAAAATTCCGGCAGAACATATTTCGAGTGTTTCAAGATGACCATCATTTTGTGCCAACTTTTCTTACCGTGTTCATCGTCAAGCCATCCATCAGCCCGCAGCAAGGAAATGGGTGTGTTTGCTGATCGCGCGCTGAGTGGCTGGCTACTTCATATAGCTAGACAGAGGTACCCACCTGCCTAAATTGACTTAAGTGCGAGAAAATTCGGATTGTTTTGAAGCGGCGGCGCGCGGTGAAACAGTCGGCGAGGGTGCTTTTAATTTTTCCCAGTTTACCTCCTTCGACTCGAAGGGGAAACTTGTGAACGTTTATTGGTTTCATTTGTTTTGCTTCATTTTACAACAATTATCAGTTTGTTTCTTTGTTCGCTTCTTGATTCTCATTCGTTCGCAACAAATTAACATTATACTTCAACTCTTACACATTATCAACAGTGAATAAATATCTCCTCCTAGTGTGTTAGCGATGTTTTTTTTTTGTTCGATGGACTTATGGTGATTGTGAGGATGACGCATTGGCTAAAGCTCATTTTGGGCAGATAATTAGGTCGTTAATTTAACATACTCGAATTTTCAGCTCTGGACTTCTTTTGGAAATCGGTTGAAGAAGAAAGCAGGGTGGGTGGGATGAGTCTGAGTGGGAGCAGGGACGAAAGTGGGTGAGAATGGGTAATGGTGGACTGAATGACGAATGGGAACGTTGAACGATGGAGGGTGGATTGACGAGCAGGAGGAGGAGAAGTCCTATGAGGACCGAAAATGACTTGAGGGCTAATTTTCAACATCGAGGTGGCTGGAAAGTGGTTTGAAATGATCGAGTAAGTAAGAGATTTGCAGAAAGAAGAAGAAGAGAATAGCAGAAGATTTTGAGAAGAAACCACACTCGATATCAAAAAGGGTTAATGATTAGTTAGGAGTAGAAAATGAAAATTGAATAAGTTGGCAACAGAACTAAGTAAAAAGTAAATAAATAGCGTAAAATTCGGAAATATAAATTAGACACATTCAATGATATATGTTGATCCAGTAAAGATGACAAAGAGGAATAGTTTAGAAAACAGATTGATGAAGTGTTAATGATTAACGACGATAGTGAAAGAAACAGATGAACAGCAAGAGTGTGAAAATCACGTGACTCTTTACGAAGAATAGCTTTCAGAGCGAAACCATAGAGAGAAGGGAAGTTCATTGGACCAACGTGGAAAGCAATGTAAAAACAGTACCCATCAAAGGGATTGTATGTAGATTAGGGAACAGTAATGCGGAGAGGAGAAGCGGAGAGAAAAGACTACAGTGGGAACTACTAATAGAGATAGACAATGGAGCGCACGTGCGCAAAGAGAAAGGTTTTACCGTCGGGTGGAAAATGCGAAAATTATTAGATTTCCACTCGTCGAAAGTTGAAAGAACGTACGGGTTTGGGTTCAAAGCAATGAAATGAAAAGGTGGGAATTGAGGGGGTTGAAAAATGTTCACAACGGAAGGTTAGTGGGAACCGAAGTTTTGGCTGATCGCGACATGATTTGTGAATCTGATGTTCCCTAGCATTTGTAAATCAATAAATTAAATAAATAAATAATTTAACATTTTCCCGCAAACTTTCGGCAGTGGAAACAGACAACACCCTTGGTACTAAGGGCTGCCCTCCGGTGCCATTATTTCTCAGTTGGTGGTTTCGATCGTCTTTCAACAAGTAACAAATCTCTGGAACTGGTTCCGTATCGTACGTTGTCGGCATAGCTCCGTTTACGCCTGGTTCTTGGTGTAGCCGTTGTAGGCCAGGTTCTGGGCGGCAGCGGCAGCAGCCACATCGGCGGATCGTCGGTCCCAGCCGCCACCGTGTCCGGAGCCACCGCTGGACCAGCCACCGCCTCCGCTCTGCTGCTTGCTGGCGACCAGCTTCTTCAGTCCGATGATACCGGCCAGCAAGAGGGCAATCTTCGATACGATCAGAGCCTTACCGGCGAGGAGGTACAGACCGGCGATCGCAACCGGCACCATGGCGGCCATCTTCATCATGAAGCCCATCATCATCATGCTCATCATTTTCTTCATTTTGCCACGACCTGTTGGGGGAGAGGGATCAATGATGAACACATTAGATTAGAATTTAATACTAAAGAATGATCACTACTATTTTTGCTTTCTGTTGATCGTTGTGAATTGAAATGAATGATATTCTTTAGAGGAGTCTTGCTAAGCTTAGATATTCCATATTATTTTGTATTAGATTTTAAAATTCATTAGCAGAAATATCAGATAAGCAGGTAAATGTTTCTGTAAACTTTTCTCATTGTTTCTGAAAAAAAGCACGCCTGTTTTTTGTCTTAACCCGTTTCGCTACTAATAAGAAATGAAATTTTCAAAATCATTACTTCATTTTTCAAGTGATTTGAAATTTTAAACGAAAATTGCGCTAGGTCTCAAGTTGTAGGGAAACAGCAATCAAATGGTATTTCAGTTATTAAAGCATTTTTATGGGATGAAATGGGTCAAACATGGATCAACTTTCTATCAATTACTAATTACTTGAAAGAAACACAAGCAGTATGATTGCAAACATGTTCAATCATCTCTTAATAAATACTGACGCATTGTGTGAGTAAATTATAATTGGCTAGTTCTGGTTTCGAATGTTCCGGGTCATGTTAGGCGTTCATCGGACACTTTTCGTACGTTCCATACACCTCACTGTCATGGTTCATTCTTCATAATTTTACCAATAAAGTATGTTGGAGAAGATTTCAGAGGTTTCTGGACATATTAGCTATTACTCCGATTGTTCCGAGAACCTAGAGTACCCCGGGGAAATGGCAAGTTTCCATAGAGTTGTGAAACCTCCCAAGTAACATTTGTTAGTCAAATAGATTAGAATAGATTCTAAAAACCCACATGAAACCAAAATAAGAGGTACATGGTTTTATGACGGTTCTCAAAACCTCTACAAGACCAATTAGTTATCGAAATTTTACTTGGGCTGGTATGCGGCATATTAAACGTAATGATTTTGTAAATCAAGTATGTTAGATAATAGTTCAGAAGTTTTCGGACATATTGGCCACCATTCCGAATGTTACCGGAACTTAGAGCCATCCGACTAAGTGACCATTACCAATGATGAAATATGGCTTGCGACAAATAAATCTTCACGATTTTTCAAATCAAGTTAGTTGGAGGTGAATTCAGTGGTTTTTGGACAAATTGGTCGCAACTCCGGTAGTTTTAGGAGCCTGAAGCCACACAGGAAAGGGGGTGCCATTTCATGAAAAATTTTAAAAATATGGCTTTGTTTTGTAATAAAAAAAAATCAAAACTCAAAATATGAAGAAATGCATCAAACTTCGCTATGAGCAAAAGTGAATAACCTTTTTTGTTCATTCATCTACAACTGCATACATATACCATCTCAATTTGTCGTACTGAATTGTGAGCCACCCGGAAAAAGGCCAAATTTTCCAAATATTTTGAAAATTGTCACTTTGGAAATAGTTTCAGATTCCCGGTACTTTGTACTGGTTTTGGTTTTGGTTATGGCTGCTTTCCCGATGAATATTGGCCCATTATTTAATAAAAAAAAATGAGGAAATGATTCTACTTTTGCCTAAAGGCACTTTAATTGGTTGATTTTTACGAAATTTGGAAGAAAAAATCGGGAGTTTTAGCGCATTGTTTACTATTGAAAGTAGTATGGATTGGTCCAGTCGCTCTATATGCTCTATATGATCAAAAAATATAGGATTGTTGATAAACATGCAGCTGTTTTGGGGTATTTAAAATCATGCAATACTTATAAATCTAGTTCACATGTTTGAGGTGTTCAGTGTTCAAATGTTATGGACACAAGTCTTAAATGGCAGACAAAATATCAAAATGCCGGCTGTTTCATGCGACTTTAGACTCAAAAAGGATGAAAAGTTGGTTTTCTCGATTAGGAAAATAAACAGAGTAATGAAAAGGATGGAACGAAAGACAGTACGCCTCTTGAAAAAGGTTCAATCGCCAAGCCAAATCATCAGGAATGTGTAGATAACATTCGTTCTTGACCAACAATACAATGAAGGCTACTTCATTTCTTGCAAGTTCCATGTCATTATTGCTGATCAAATCATATAGATTCATGTTTTAATTCGCCTTCTTGACGTAACGTCCCCACTGGGACAAAGTGTACTTCTAAAGTGTTCTATGAACACTTCCACAGCTTTTAACTGAAAACTTGCTCTGCCAATGATCATTATGCATGTGTATGTCGTATGGCAGGCACGAATAACCTATGCCCAATGAAATCAAGCAAATTTCCGGTTTTCCTTTTTTCAACATTTCCGGTTGATTACCACCTTGCATCTTATTTATCGTATCCAAACAAGCTGATCTGACATGTCGATTGAGCCCCAAATAAATGAACTAGATAAAAAAATCTGACCTGACTGGTTGCGATAGTTTGTGGGGTATCATGTTACTGTGCAGAGCTCTCAAATTTTTCAAAGTGATGTTGACGGAAATCTTCGATAGCAGCAGGCAGTATTCCATGCCGAACGATCCTGTGTGGACCATATTGTCACGGTCCATATCATCTTGGAGCAAATCAACGAATTCCAAGAATTTCTGTGCATCTGGTGTTCATTGATTGCGAAAGTTTCAATCACGACAATACGAGGGATGCCCTGAGTATCTTTGAGATAATCATCGACCTTATTGAAGAACAGTTAGAGGCCTTTTCGCGCAGAGTGCTGCACAACGGTGTGTTTTCCGATCTCATCCGGGTCATTGCTGGAATGACGGAATCCTGGTAGGGACGATTGATCGTTAACCAAACGGTAGTTATCTGTAGCAGCCTATTACTATGCAGGAAAATGATAGTGTAAGCCCGATGATCTTGTCGAACACTCTGCGGTGGCCATCAATGTAAACAAGGCTGAATCGTTCGATGTAAACACTTAGAGTTTCCAGTGTGGTTGGATGTAGCCAAACTGTGGCCAACAGCGACATAAATGCCATGTTTTATGCAGTTCCAACATGGGTAGGAACTTTTTGGCTCCCCTTGCGAGTTTAAGAAATATAAGCGAAAAAGTCAGATAAGTCGACGTGAGATCTGTAATGCTTTACATCAGTGACACCTGGTGTGTATCAGTGGAGAACGCTCTACGTCTCCATCAATAAATATCTGCGGTATATGATTCGTGCAAGGCGGTTTCACAATTATAACTTCAACTCAAAGCTCAAGTTAGTCTTGTGGATATGGCTATGGATGGCCAATCCGGGTTCGATTCCCGGTTGGATCAGGAACATTTCAACAAAAGAGTTCAACATACTATAACTTTTCATAGAGTGCATCAAAAAATCTCAAATTTTGACTGTTCGTCAACCTACTATATGTGCATTATTGGAACAAATTTGAGCTCGATTGATTAATCTTTCGCGAACTTAGAACAGTTCGAGTAAAACACTATTTTTTTAGACAACTCATTTTTGAGCTGTCATATCTCGGAAACGAGTGAACCGAATTGAATGAAATTTTGAACGTACATTGACAATATACAAACTATTAAAACATAGATACTTTTTGAACGTTTAAAAAAGTTATCATGGATTGATACTTTTTTGAATTTTTGTCGAAAAAATGTAATTTTTTTACGTCAATGTCAATAAATTTTAGTGTTGATGTTCAAAGATTTTACACTTCTGTTCTCAAGTTATCTTTAATCATATATTTTAGAGCCTATTTAGATTAAAGGAAGAACACATTTAGTAATTTTTGTGTGGTATTGTAAATTTGACTTATTTTCCTCTGTATGGCTAAAAATTTCAACCCGGTATAACTTAATTTGCCATGAGAAAATATTACATTTTATAACGTTGTTTTAGGTATCAATATATTGTTGATAAACGTTAAAAAAATCATTCAATTCGGCTCACTGGTTTCCGAGATAAGACAGCTCAAAAATGAGTTGTCTAAAAATAGTGTTTTACTCGAACGGTTCCAACTTTGCGAAAAATTATTCAATCGAGCCCAAATTTGTTCCAATAATGCACATATAGTAGGTTGACGAACAGTCAAAATTTGAGATTTTTTGATGCACTCTATGAAAAGTTACAGCATGTTGAATTTTTTTGTGGGAGAAAAAAAGTTGCCTATCCCAAACATTTTGGCCACCCCCTGTACGTTGTAGATCCTCAAACATTCAAACGGTATGTAGAGTGAGACTACTTCAAGCAATTTAAAAAAAATAGCTTTCACAACTATTCTACGGTTATTCTTAAAAATAATAGTTTTTTTTATCTTTATCAAAGAGATTTTTAGCCCGTGGCTAGCTTATCTCAGGAGCCACAGTTTTACTTCCCTTCCTAAGAAAGAAATCACATTCTGGGAGTATGTTGGAAGTGGGATTCGATCTCAGGTTCTTGGCGTGATAGTCACAGGCTTTAGCCATCACACCAGGTCTGCTCCACTAAAAATATTTATATATATTTTGGAATCCGCTCAAGACAACATAATGGAGTGCAAGAAAGGAAATTTTCCATAATTTCACCAATTTTGCATATTTTTTAGATATGCTCATTAAAAAAATCCTTCTAGCTTTTGTTTGCCACAATAAAAAAAATACACAAACGAAATGTAGTGTTCCAACAATCGCTGAAAATCTCTTGCAGGAGATTCCAACAGGACTAGGGCATATTTTTTACAACCGTGTGAGTATTTTTTTCTTTATTGTTGAGAATTTCAGATGATAAAACTCACGAAGGGTTTGTATGTGTCTTGTAACGGGTAGTTGGGATGCTCAAAAAGAGCTGTTGAAAGCTCACGATAGGTTTTCCTTCAAAGTTTATTACACGAATTGGCATAAGTTGTATTGGTGAGAGTGGTTGTAAATCATGTAATTTACAGGAAGAAATCCTAGAGGAAGTGAACAGTACATAAACAATTTCCTTAACAGATTCTTAGGGGCTATCTAGAAAGTACGACACGCTCAAAGTAAGGAAATTCGGTTCTAAAGTTTGTTCACGAAGGTGAGGAGGATGTTCCTTCAATACATCGACGAAGCTCTGGTAGTTTATCCAAGATTTCAAAAAAATCAAAACTTCGCTCACTTACAAAACAACATGGAAGCCTCTCTTTTTCACCATCTTCTTTATAGGGTCGCTTCAACTATGGCAGAACTTGATTCTGAGCTTGGAGTTCCTTGATCGCTTCTACAGATAGGGTATGTGCGCCATCAGTAATCTCACGCTCCTATATTTACCTGATTCGAAAACATGCGATTACGGCATTCTTTTTCGTTTTCATGCGTGCTCATTTTTCAAAAATACAAAAATAACAAACAAAACAAACAACTCTTAAATCCTTCGGTTTTTGTTGGATGAAAATGGCAGCCACATGCTTAATAAGGGAACCAATACCCTATTAACTGACAAATACCATTTCAACAATCATAACACAGCGCAACATTTTTTTGTCTCAAGAGCAAACTTATGTGTCTCCGAAGGATTTTGGGCTGCTGAATCCGAATCCGGGCTCAGATTTGCTCTAACACGTCACAATTTTGAGCTATACCTCAGTTTATAGGGCAAAATATGCGATTTTGGGCTTTTTTGACTGCAAGCCATTAAGCTTGGAAATATTTTTTTTAAGCAATCAAAAGGTTAATTGGTCAATTAACATCTAAATTAACGGCTCATGCAAAATATTTCGTTTTACCTAATCAAATTTGATAGATTTAAGCATTTTATGTTAGTATGAAAACTTGCATGCAACTTTTGGAGGGTGACTTGTATGGGAAATATCGTACCTAACATAAATCGCTTAAAACTATCAATTTCGATATGGTAAAATGAAATATTTTGCATGAGTCGTTAATTTAGATGTTAATTGACCAATTAACCTTTTGATTGCTTAAAAAAATATTTCCTTGCTTAATGACTTGCAGTCAAAAAAGCCCAAAATCGCATTTTTTGCCCTATAAATTGAGGTATAGCTCAAAATTGTGACGTGTTAGAGCAAATCTGAGCCCAGATTCGGATTCAGCGGCCCAAAATCCTTCGGAGATACATAAGTTTGCTCTTGAGACAGATCAAAAGTTAATTTTTGTTACGCTGTGTAATCTATGTCCGGGTTTAAGGAGAAACATCAGATAATACAAACATGGGTGTCACAATAGCCGACTTGGTCCCGTACTCACGTTTTCAAGAGCACCAATCTTGAAAATTCGTAAACAAATGGAAAAGCTGCCCCTTTTTGCAAGTGAGCAAAACCAGGATAAACAAGTGCGACTTGGTTCGATGCTTTTTTCGTCAGATTTGTGCCTCTAAAGTTTGTATGCAGAATAAAAATGGGTTTTCTCAATGTTTCACCTAGTTTCACCTAAGCTTAATGTGAACTTCCCGAAGAGTACGTGAGGATTTTTTTTTTAAATCGGTAATTTTCTTAAGAGTAAAAACATCACAATGCAAATCCTAATTAGAACAGATAACTAGTTTGTCACGTAAGAACATAGTTAAGCGCATGTAGTTGCCATTCGACCACCCTAAAAGCACACGACGAGTTCCGCAGCCATGCATGAAAGACTCGTGAGGCTCAAAACGTCCTCATCAACTCGAAATCATCCTCCATCTTTTCCTCGCTCTGTTTTCGTTATCTCTCTGTACGGACTTCGTTTGCTATCTAGCGATGAGGCAAAAGCTTCGCACCACAGGCGCTAGACTAGAGCATGTTGTCATGGTACATGACAGGCAACAGCGCTGACTTTTCTTTGGTCGCCATTGCCAGTTTCGTAAAATTTTCGCATACCATTTTCGCATACCAAGTCGTACAGCTATCCAACAAGGCTTGCCGAGTCGATATTTGGTCCTCTAAAAGATCTTTACAACAAGTACACAGTTTAAAAATGTTGTATAGGGGCCTCCGTCCATAAACGACGTGATCATAGGGAGAGGGAGTAGTTTGAAGACCATGGTCAATGCAATTTTTTTTGTCTTCTGAATCAAAAACCA
Organism: Aedes albopictus; assembly: GCF_035046485.1. Classification (NCBI taxonomy): domain Eukaryota; kingdom Metazoa; phylum Arthropoda; class Insecta; order Diptera; family Culicidae; genus Aedes; species Aedes albopictus. The sequence goes on from NW_026917053.1 coordinate 19,386, forward strand.
CGGCGGGGGGGGGGGGGGGGGTTTCGTTTTTGAAAATAAAAAAAAAAATACCACGTGGTTTATGTATAGCCCCATATGATGCATGTAGCAAAAGGACCCCGTCATATTGCATATATTTTTCCATCAGTTCATAAATTTACAGCTTTCTCTCAGTATGAAGCTTGCATTCAACATTCCATGCAAGAAATTATTTCATGAAAAAATCAATTAAATCGAATAAACACAGTTAATTTAGATTGCCGAATCTGAGTTTTCAAATGCCGAGATTTGCACAGCCGAGTAGTCAGCTTACTGTTTTAATGAGATCTCAGCTTATAAATGCCGAGAATCAGTATAACACGCCTTGTTACCTACACGGAAAATCCAAACTACCTAATATTTGGGTCGTTTTTACTCAAAATTAAGTATATCGAATAAACTCGTTACCCAAAATTAGGTTGTTTTCCCTCTCTGGCTCACCGATGTTGTCAAAAACAAACAGAGATGCATCTACCCAAAGCCAATTTTGGGTAAATGTCGGTTTACTCAAAATTGAGTTGAATGAGGGGGGTCTTAGGTTGAATTTACCAACTCTTGAGTGTTTTTTAGCTGGGGTAAAGGCAATCTACCTAGCGTGAGTTCAATCGATTTACTCAAATGTTGGCTTATTGGGCCGAACTATGGAAATGCGTCAAAAGAACTCAAATTTGGGTAGTTTGGCGGTTCCGTGTAGCAACTTACCGTCTTGTTAGCTGAGTCTTGGAAACCGAGATTTACACAGCCAAGCTCGGGAAATAAAACTAAGTGTGTAAGTTTATGATTTTTTTTGTCGGGTGTAAGTTTCAGAAGCTTTTGCTGCGTACATCAGAGAAGTGCTGGTTATTCATCAAAACATGATCTATTTAGTTATCTTCCGTAAATCCAGAACGTACTTCATGAAATTCCCAGAAGGTAAACGAGAAAAATGAAATTTATATTGCGAATACTTTGGGAGTTCTTAATAATAATAATGCTTGTAATGATTCCGTCATGCAATAAACTGCAACATTGTAAAGATAGTGTTTTTTATCTGATTCCCGTCATAATAAACACCGACCAAAATCTTTGCTTTCATATAATGTATAAACAAATTGTAAGGAACTAGCATTTTCTTAGAATAATATTATTTTTCTATCTATTCAACGTCTATTTCAGGCACAACATGCGCATACATTTGCGTGATCAGTTCACTAAGTGAATCATGTAAAGTGAAAATTGAACGGCGATGAAGAACAATTTGGCTAGCTGCTTTGGTGTGATTGCCTTCGTCGTACGCGACAAGGGAAAAATGTGTTACAACTACAGAGTAGTGGAGTAAAATTGAAAGGTGAAATTTTGCGAAATTTAACGATTTTTAGTGCTTTTACATATTTTTGCTTCCATGTAATAAGTAATTGCCAAGTATTTTTAATTATTGGATATTTTCAATCCAATAAGACGGAAATACGTACTTCCTGAATGGAATACACCAAGTATTGAGTGCTTTGACTAAACGCTCATACACCATCACCATAGCTTGGGTCCTGTCACATTGCTCGATTTCGGGCAATGAGAAAGCGGACTCTCTGGCTAAGGGGCTGTCCATAAACCACGTGGTCATGAGGGGGGGGGGGGGGGGGGGGTTCGGCCAATGACCATTTTGTATGGACAAATAAAAATTTTTGTATGGGGTAATGACCACGGGGGGGGGGGGGGGGTTGAAAAGTCCCAAAAAAATGACCACGTGGTTTATGGACAGCCCCTAAGGTGGGCGCTAGCGAAGGTGATATTTACGAGCGTCAAATCACCTTCGACGAAATTTTTGCATTGGGCCGTCAGAAGACCTTGATCAGCTGGCAAGACAAATTGAGAGATGGGTAGATTCTCCCACAGGTGTCGAAGAAGCCATGGTTCAAAGGTTTGGATTTAGGCCGCGATTTCATTCGTGTGATGCGTCGGCTGATGTCCAACCACTATTTGTTGAACTCACATACCTTCCGTATTGGGCTCTCAGAAAGCAATCTCTGTGTCTGTAGCATGGCTTACCAGGATATTGAACATGTCGTGTGAGGATGCGACGAGTATCGTGAGATCAGATCTGAGCTGCGGGTTCGGGTCCGAGGAAAACAACAGAAACCCGTTAAAGAAGTGTTGGCAGACCTTGATTTGGAATACCTGAATCTCATTTTGTGAATTTTTGAAACGTGTTGATGTCAGAGTTTTATATAGTACGTCCCTTGTTTTCGTTGTCCGCCATTTGGTTTTGTTGTTCGCCCCTGTCTGTCGTCGTCCCCCTTCCGTTTGTCCTCTTCTTGTCGTTGTCTACCGATAAAGTCCTTACTTTTTGATTGGTTACAGTTACAGATCTGGACAATTTGTCCCATGAATGTTTTCAGTATAAGTTAGCAAATAATTTAGTTTTAATTCCATAAATCCATCCATCCCATTTTATTTTTTTTTCTTTAATCCTTAACCTCGAAACAGCCGCGAGTACTTCGACTTCCCAAACTAACATAGTATTAACCATTTCGGGACGGTTAGGTCATTTGCACCTCGCTGACGCGTTCTACAGCGGCGAGGTTGGTGAAAAAACTCGTCCCGAAGGGGTTAAGGCAGTAATAAATCGTAAAATGTAAAAGCGTTGTAAAAACAAATGATTTCGGCCATAGGCGCCAACTTAGGGGGGGCAAGCATGGTTTTTCCCCCCCAATAATTGACGATTTTCAAATTTTCCCATACAAAAAATCAGGAAAAACAGGCTTTGCCCCCCCAATAATTTGACCAAGTTGGCGCCCCTGATTTCGGCTCAGTTTTGCCAATGTGGTGCCCGAATAAGTAAAAAAAAAAACGAAATTAGCGCAAATGACAAAGTAAAGGTTTACCCTGCTGGAAATAGCATAAAAAGCAAGTGCCTTGGATTTTAGCGCAATTTTCTTAAAGATCTAAGGTACACCGACGTGCAAGTTGACACGGGTGGGATAAAATGAAACAGTGGGTTAAAATAGTGTTATCTAATTATTACAAACATTTGATTATTGAACATAGAATTTGAATCAGTCAATTTCTTAGCAAAAAATACTTCCTCAAATTGTGTTGTTGTTTTTTTTTTCAAAACTCCCCGTTTAGTCTTGTCTTGGAGTACCCTAAAAAGCATTTCATAAAACGCTTCGTCTTTCAAAGTTATGATTCGCATTTTGTTCCATTTATGACAAAGTTTCCCAGTTCATTTTTTTCAGTACTGACGCAGTTATTAGAAGAATACTAGTTAGGAAAAGGACCAACCAGGAATCGTCGTTCTCAACAGTGCTGAAAATGTCTTTTCCACGTATCTTAATTGAACAACCTACAGATTATTTCAGAAGCTGAACCTGAGAATATTGTACATGGAAAACTACAAAAAAAAATAACGGAAAAGCAACTCTTTTTCGAATATTTGAGGAAAACATCTTGTCTTTTCGGGGATCAAAAACAACTATATGTTTTCTATTTCCAACGTTTCGATCCTTATTGGATCTTCTTCAGGGAATCGAATAAGTTGTTGTTTCTTCGTCTAGTAGTTGTTTTTTGAAACATTTTAACTGTCATTCCTTGTTTTTGAAATTTGTCCGTTTTTTGGAACCGGAAAAACCTTCAAATTTCGAAAAACTGATTTGGTAGTCTGAACCCGGACCGCAATCCACTACTTTTGCGTATAGTTTACTATACAAGACGAACCAGCTAAGGGCTGAAAGTCTCCTTAATAAAGACAATAATAATAATGTGAATGATTAAAACTTGAGATTTTTTCATACTGTCGTTTAAAATGCCATAACGTCTTAAATAACTTTTGCTATATTTTAGTGTATTTGAGTGATTAGACGAACCAACTAACGAGTGAAAATCTTATCAATAGAGTGAATTTCAGTGAAAAACAAATTCCACCTAACAAAATATGAGTTTAAGCATTTAATCAATTTACATAATATCGTATTTCGTATCCGCATTTGCAGAACTTTATCATATATAGAAACTTTCAATATCGACTTCAACAAAATTGGTATCACATTTACACGCTTGTTCTAACAATCTTTTAAGGAGAAATGTAGGTAAATATGTTGGCGCAGAATATTGTCACATTCGTCCAAACATTATATAGTTCAGTAAACAAATAAGTTTGAGTTATATGTTTGAACTTAAAAATTAGATACATATTGTTGAATAATTCATCTTAGAACTTGTACGAGTACGGGCTTCATGATCAATAACGTGTAAACATATTAAATTTTTTCTTATATCTCGTAACCATAACAATCTTATGCCATTTAAAGCACCGAACTTCAAATGGAAACGATTTATCAATAATGATCCAATTATTGATGTTATAACTTTTGCTTTGTATGTTATTGGATGCATATGTCGAGCCAATAATTATCCACGATTCTGTGTTTTTTCCTGTTTGAAGACTTGAAATTTCAGCCAGCTTTGTTATTTGATACTGTGCACTTTTGGTCACTTCAATTCATTCAAGACCATTATATGTTCCAATCACTTGCAATTATTGTCCTTCCAATTCACAACGATCATTTCAAATCCACCAAAAATGTTCTCTTTGTATCTCACATCTCACACAAATCCCTCAAACCAACGATACACACCTTCTTCCAGCCCGCGGCCCAGTTCGTCGCTCGACAGCTTGGGCAGACTAATCTGAATCGTCCGGCTGCTGAACACTCCGGCAATCTTCTCCAACAGGATGTTGGTCAGTGCCTCATCCCGTGCTTCCAGTCCCCGCGGCAGACTTTGCTCCAGCTCGGCCTCGGTCATGGGTTTGCTGCCCTCCAGGCCGAGGGACCGCTCGTTCCGGACGATCTTCATGTCTCCAACGGTCAGCGCATCGACCCGGCTGAGCCGATCGATGAAGGTGATGGCGCGCTTCTTGAGACACGGCGTGAACCCGGCCTCGGCCTTGGAGCACTCGTCGTAAACCCGCACGATGGCACGTAATCCTTGGCTTTGGTAGTCTTCGCTGGTGGCACCGAGGACCACCGCACTTAGCACCACAACGGCGCACACTGATCGTAACACTGGATTCATTTTGTTCTGTGTCTTTTTGTTAGCTTTTCTGGCTATTTTTCAGACGAAAGTCCTTTTTGAACACACAACACCACAATGCACAAGTCTTCGCGCCAAACAGAAATGTCCTTTCCGGCCTTTTTGGGCAGTTGGGGCTTTCTTCTTCTCTGGAAGCACACCGGATCACAGTCGCAAGATCACTGATGCTGAGTTCAAAAAACAACGTCATATTTATATGAGGCAAACGTTAGTTTTTCCTTTTCCACCGGTGGCCCAACATCGCGGCGTGCTCGCGCCGAGGTTCAAAAACTCGCGACCGCGCGCGCGCCGCCGCGTCTTAGCAGCGCAGTGGCGTCGCGATGGGCTACCGGGAGAGCGAGAAAGAGAGACCGTACCAGAGAGACCCCCAACTAGCACGCGCGCGCGCGCGAAAATCCATGTGTTTTTCGGCCACACAATCGAGCCAACTTTTTCCGCCTTTTTCGTCGTCGTCGTCCGGATTAGCAGCACCGGTCTCTTTCGTGCACCCGGGGGTCGCCCGCGAGAGCGATGCACTTGCTTTTCTTCTATCCTACCACCACCACCACCATCAGTACCGAGAGGGACATCAGCGTTACAACGTGACCCGAGTAGAGGTGCATGGTAAAATTATTATGCTGGAACATCTTTTTTCCCGGCTGGCATTACTCATCGCAAACATTGAGGCGCTATGTGTTGTACAATTACCAGTTTTGTTTTTGTCTACATATGGTCGTAAACCAATTAACCAATGCTTTCGCAACTTCGGTTGTTTGCGATTTTATTTGTGAGCAAAAAGCCGGGAAAACGCGATTTTAAGAGGCTTTACTTTTTGATGAAAGTAAAATAAAATTCATTTCCTGATGCAGTACTAGTAATTGACGTAATGACGTGTGAGAGAAGTATAGTAAATGTGACAGCTTTGAACTCTCGAGAATGATACAAAACATCAACTGAAAATTTAGTTGATTGATCATAACATGTGAGATTACCAGATCAATTTTTCATTCTACTGCATAGAGTAGAGCTTGAGATATGCATCTTCAAAATTGAAGGCAATGATTGATGTGAATTCCAGGATACTGCAATTTGTCTTGGATTTTGTTCTATCATGCATTATTCAGGCTCACAATTCATCCAAAATGAGCATTTAATACATGCATTGCGAAACGAGTACAAACTCTGTGAGTGAGATTTATTTCACAGATTCCAACATAAATTCTATCAAGATTTCTTTCATAATTTGGGCAAACTTCAGAAATTCATCTAGATGTTCTTACATAAATTTCGCCATTGAAAATTCTTCTCAAATTTATTCAGAAAATCTTCTGAGGAATAAAAAAAATCAAATTTCGTCCACAGATTCCTTTAAGAGTTCTTCACGGAAAATCTTTAAAGTTTATCTTCTTTAAAGAAAATCTTCCAAGGATTCATTTGGAAATTTTTTCAGGAGTTTCTCTCAAAGCTCCACCAGAAAATAAAATTTCTGAAGAATTCTGTCCATGTGGAAATTATCACTTGAAATGATTCCTTCAGACATTTATTAAGTTCCATGGACTAATTTTGAATTTTCTCCAAGAGTTTCTTCGGAAGTTTCACCAAGGTCTACTTTAGAAATTCCCACAGAAAATGATAAATGCTTAATGGTTAAAAAAAATCCTGGAGGAGTTGTTTTAAAAAACCTTCCAAACCAAGCACTCCCTCAACTTCCAGAAATTCGTTAATAAATTCCTTTTAAAACTCCTTCATGATTTTTTTCTGAAATGCTTCAAAAGAGATTTTTGGTAAGTTTTCTTGGGATTTCTTCAAAAATTAGCTTAAAGTTACCCTCTTAAAATCTTTCATGATTTTTTTTTTATTTTTCATGAAATTTCCCCCTGGTACTTACCTTACCTTACCGGTCAGGCTAAGGCCGGGGTGGCCTCTGCTGTACATAGTGGCCGCCTCCATTCCACTCGGTCCATGGCTGTTTGTCTCCAGTTCCGCACTCTGTCTAGGGTCCGCAGACGGTCCTCCACTTGGTGGACCCACCTAGCTCGCTGCGCTCCACGTCTTCTTGTACCGGTCGGATGACTCTCGAGAACCATTTTAGTCGGGTTGCTATCCGACATCCTGATGACGTGACCCGCCCACCGTAGCCTCCCGATTTTCGCGGTATGGACGATGGTTGGTTCTCCCAGCAGCTGATGCAGCTCGTGGTTCATTCGCCTTCTCCAAGCCCCGTCTTCCATCTGCACTCCGCCGTAGATGGTACGCAACACCTTCCGTTCGAAAACTCTAAGGGCGCGTTGGTCCTCTGCACGTAGGGTCCATGTTTCGTGCCCATAGAAGACGACCGGTCTAATCAGCGTTTTGTAGATGATTAACTTCGTGTTACGGCGAACTTTATTCGATCGTAGAGTTCTGCGGAATCCAAAGTAAGCACGATTTCCTGCCACAATGCGCTTCTGAATTTCTCTGCTGGTGTTGTTGTCGGCGGTCACCAGTGAGCCCAAGTACACGAATTCTTCAACCGCCTCGATTTCATCACCGTCAATATAAATTCGGGGTGGCGGGCGCGGTGATTCCTCCCTGGAGCCGTCCTTAATCCTGCACATTTCGATTCGCGGTACGAAGCCTTTGCGGGATGCGTTGAGCTTCTGGTAAAACTTCTGTGTTTATTGTGAACGGCACATCAGTTCCATTTGTTCACATTCCTCTTCTTCTAGGCGGTACTTTTTCTCCCGGAAGAGACACTACACTACTACACTACTCTCTACACTTGACGTCAAACCAACCGTTCCTTCGGCTCCATTCCACATACCCGCTGGGTTGTTGATGGCTGCAGTCCTCGAAAGGGGCTTCTTTGAGAGGGGCTCGTCTCGAAATTCTGGTGGCGACATGCGGTTTCTTTCGTTGCTCCAGATTATACCGAGGCGGGAAATTTCCACATGAGTTTCCTGAGTGATTTGCCCCTCCGCCTTTTGCCAAAATTGGGAAAACCCCTCCCTTGACGCCACTTCTGTGCACGGGCCGTGATACGATATTATACCGTCTACCCCCGTTGGTTTGACCTCATTTAATCTGAACACTTTTTAATTTGACCCCCGCTAATCTGCACATCGTTCAAACTAAAAAAATGGTTCAAACGCAAGTTCATACGTCATTCTTCCCAACGGGGTGAAACAAAACGTAGTATTAAAATAAAACAGCAAATCAGGTTACTATTAGTGTGTTTTTCAACGCCCACAGAGTTACTAGAAGTTCAAATTAAAAAATGAACCCCGTTGGTTTGCATGAGGTGTTGTTCAAACCAACGGTTGTAGACGGTACCACATTTCGGGATACTAATTGTTATAATGTTCGATGTGCACCAGCCTCTGGGATATGAGATAGATATATGACGCTTAGACCGAACTCGTCATTACAACATTAATGCAATCTCTTTTTTTTTCCTAGAAGAAAGAAATTCCCAAGGTTGGCCAAAATACCTGTTTCTTCCCTGCCATTGCACATGGCGCCAACTGGCGCACTCTTGTTACGCGTATCACTGACAGTTACTTTAAACCTCCTCATCCCGTTTTGTCGTTTCTGGATGCAGTGCATTCGTTTCTCTTCTGCTTTTGCTACACTGTAGCGTATTTTGTTGAACCGAGTACTGGTCACTAGCATTTGACTTCTAGTGCATTCTAGTGCACGCGTTGGCACTCCTTGTCGAACCAACCACTGCGTTGCACAGTGGCGGGCCTCCATACAAAGGTCGGACAAAACCTCAAATGATAACCGAAATGGCTAAAATTCACTGGTTACGATGATTTCAGTGCCCTAAATCTATTTCTGATATGGAACTTTTCATAAATTTTGGTTTTACTATACTAGGGTGGTTCAAAATTTTAAAATCTACTGATTACGGGAAGCATGTAAAATGTAATCGATAATAAGCTATGACGATGCGGTTTTGAACGTAGATTTTGATTAATCTTTTAATTTGGGGGTTCTTAAATCTTGTATTGATATTGAAATTAACTATTGTGTATTTTTGCTGTTAGGGTGGTCGAAAATCTTCAAAACTACATAAATCATTGAACAAATCTATTTTGTACCTACGCTTTATTTCAATGGATCAATTCTGATACAAACCAACGTTGACTGATACGATGTGGTCTATTTTCAGTGACCGTCCATAGACCACGTTATGTTTTACGGTGGGTTCACGGAGGTAAGTTAACGATTTAAAATGGGGTCAGATAGCCTCATATTGTGAACTGAGTAAAATTTGAACTTCTTTTTTCAACGACTTCATATGTGCTCGTCCGAGTTTGGGTTGTAGTGTTATTGATCTCTGTTATCACTTGTCGAAGCAACCAAAACAATCCTATCTATAAAGAAATGGCAATACAGGGAGCGGGTCTGGTGTGATGGTTAGAACACTTGACTATCACGCCGATAACATGGGATCGAAGCCCACTCAAACTCGCAAGGGAAGTAAATCGTGGGTCCCGAGATGAACTAGCCTAGGGCTAAAAATCTCGTTAATACAGGCAAAAAAATGGCTTTACATATTTGCCGTATTTAATGAAGTTGTCGATAACGATCATCAGAGATCGGAATTCATATTGATGAACAGTAGAGCTCCAACAAATATTTTCAAAATCTTTTTAACTCTGTGTATCGTTAAGTAGAAACTTGGTGTTTTTTCGGCTTTCAGTCATAGAAAAAGCGTTGATTGTTTCAAGTGTTTCCAAAGTGCCAAGTGTTGCGACTCGAACGGTTAAGCGTACCACCCACCCACCATCTCAACCAGGGTGCTGGTTGGTCCAATGCTACAAGTGCGGTGCTCAACCCTCATGAAAACGACCATCCTCCGTGTGATCAACACGATCTTTACAAGTTGATTCATATCGAGCAATGATGAAGATCCTAACCACAGGATCGAAACGTAGGCAATGATTTGAAACAATCAACGCTTTTTCTGTGACTGAAAGCCGAAAAAAAAACACCAAGTTTCCGTAAAACCCAGTCAGTCCCTGTATGTTAAGTAAAAATGTGGTCTACGAAATCGCATGAATAACAGACAATAAAACATAAGTTTTTGAAAAAATATATGAGGAGTTTTACTCAAGAGCGTAAAATGTTCGTTTTATAAAATTTCGATTAAAATAACCAAAGGTTATCGCGTTGTTAAGGCGAAAAATATTGAACGTAGCGTTTTACGCCGTTTAGTTAATTCCTTTTATATTTTATAGATGACAGTTGCTTTGAACTGTAGTGATGTGCGTGTAAAGGAGAAACGCGTACATGTCGATGAACTTATGTAACTATATATTGAAAATACGATAAATGTCGTGAATAGATTGCTTCCAAGCTTTTTAAGCAATTCTAATGATTATGATGTATCGAAGAAACGACCAGTTTAAGAAAACCAATGGTTTGTAATTATTGTTACATGTTTTCACATTTTTTTTTGATTTATTTTTATGGTTAAAAGAGTTAGTTGTATTTGGTGAAGCAACACCATCTTTAACAAACGGGATGTAGATAGTGTCTAAGTAAATAAAGGCTTAATCATTCTTAGTCATCACTCCCCTCTCAACCAATCCAACACAACGTTTTTTTTAACTGAAACACCCATCTTGTTGTGATTTTCTGTCGAAAAATAAAATGATATTGAAAAAAAAAATAAAATAAAAAAATGTCAGAATGTGACCATTACGTTATCAATCATGCCCCCCCATATCCCGCTCCCTCTTCCCCTATCACCTCGTGCCTTAGTGAAGGCCTCTTACTAGAATGAGGATTACCTGAAGTAAATTTGAATTATGTGAAGATAAAATATAAACTTCAAACAATATCACTTCCTGCGCAACCATGCGGCTCCATTGTGACTTGATAGAAAAAAAAATGTGCTTAGCGCAAAAATGCGCAAACAGTGACCTATATAGATAAAAACTAGACAAAATTTCACGTCAGATCCGGGATATGGCGTCGTTTTCTGATGTTTCCTAAACAAGTACTGGATCTCTTTAATACGAAGTTTTTCTTCAAAATTCCATAAAAGTCAATATTAAAAAAATGTAAATGTAAATGTAAATGCAAATGTAAAAGCATAATAATTTTGTGATTAGATTCCAAACAAACCCTGAAATGTAATGGTTATATATACCCAAAAACACCAACAATATTGTCACAATATCCAAATCTCCCCGAGTTTTACAACGAGCTCATAAAGAAAGCTCATAAAATAAAGACAAATAGGGTATCGCGCCACTTGGAACTTGGCTTCTATATTCGTCTGTTTTCCACTATAACTCAGTCAATTTTGAACCAATTGACTTGAAATGTTGTACATGGCTAGATACTATACCTATCTCACCACATTCCAAAAGTTGTGTCAATTGGTTTAAATTTGACTGAGTTATAGTGGAAAACAGACGAATATAGAAGCCACCGCCCAAGTGGCGCGATTCCCTAACACTAGTAAAGTATTACACAAAACCTCAATTTTGAAAAATGTACAAGACTCAATTTTTGACCAAATGATTTGAAAATTTGGGGTTTTCTTAGATGAAGTATCTATAATGAAAGAAAAATATCAGAAAAAAAAAAACTGAAGTCTATTTTTAAGGTTTTGTCCGGATTCCGGCCACTGTGCGTTGGCGTCACTAAGTGGTACCGATCGCATCGTCCGCAAAGCACACAAATTGACCAGGTTTTGTGAAAATCATACTCTGGATGCTGATGTTCAAGAATATGCACGAGAGTCCGCCACCTTGTCGCAGTGTCCGGCGACATTCAAATGACTTGGATGGTTCACATGAAACACTAGCGCAGTTTTGCTCAGCGTTCATCGTTGCTATGATAAGTCTGGTCAGCTTTCCAGAAAGCTGTTTTCGTCCATGATTTTCCATAATTTTATGCGGTCGATACTGTCGTAAGCCGGTTTGGAATCGAAGCACAGCTGATGCGTTGAGAGCTAGTATTCACGACTTTGTTGGGAAGTATTTGCCGTACGATGAAGATCTGGTCCATTGTTGACCAGTCGTTGATGAAGCCGGGTTAATAACTTCCCATGAATTCATACGTTTTAGAAGACAGACGACAGAAGATGATCTGAGGGATAGCAATTTGAAATAAAATTGGGATCGTTCTAAAGTTATCACCTTTCTTATGCCGTTCGTCCGTCAAAAGGTCCTCGTTCTTATCCCTGCATATTTCGGCTCGCATCACAAAGCCGTTGCGGGAAACGTTGCGTTGTTTCTGGTAGAACTTCGTGTTTCTTAGGAACGGCACAGAAGTTGCATCTGTTTGCACTCTACTTTTCCATTAGGGCTCTTTCCCCCAGAAAGAGACAGGTTTGCTGTTTTCGCTTCTGTTTGTTACGTTCCACATTTTGCCGGGTTCCTTGATACAGAATTACTGCCCACGCTGCATTTTTCTCCTCCAAAATCGCTCCGAACTTATTGTCGAACCATTCGTTCTGTCGACTCTTTTCTACGTATCAGATGGTGTTCTAGGCTGAGTCTGCTTTTAGTTCAGCTGATGGCTGCTTTTAGTTCAGTAAAAAATCAGTTTTCTAGAGGGACAAAGCGTTGGAGATGAACCAGCCGCGAGCTGAAAATCTCCTTAATAAAGCTAATAATAATAATAATAATAGGGACAAAGAGCTCGCCCTCGTCTAACAACGCTGGTCTCGGGTTTTTGCGCATATGCTGAGGCGACATTCGGTTGCTTCAGTCATCTGTCACTCTAGATTTACCGTGGCGGTCGCCGGCGGTAGCGTTCATTGTTGATATCGGAAATTTTTGGGCGCAGTTTGATCATCGGGAAGGAAATGGTCTATGTAAGTCGATGTGAGCACCACGGTAGGCCCTGACATCGATACCGAGCATGAGCATTGGTGAGCGTACACTTCGTAGTTGCTACTCCGTGATTGACCTGAGCTAGCGAAATTGCAAAGAGAACCAATTGGTTGGGGCTTGGGATTTGCCACCATCCTCAATGTACACGTTTCGAGAGCTCAAACTTTATTGGATCAATAACGGCGCTGGCCACGTCCTTACGGTCTACCGGAGAAGGGAAGGAATGTTAGTTCGACAACTGTTGCTACTAGAGGTTGTATGTACTACTGGACCCTCCACAGTTGTCACGGGAAGGAGTTTTGTTAGTAGGGAGTGATTGATAGTTACATAGATCAGGGATACACTTTGGTAAGCGATGCGATCCATGCAACCGTACAGTATACACACAAATGTGTCACCTCACAATTTGGAAGAATGGTGAGACCATGAAAATTTTAAATGAAAATTTATGGAATGAAAAATATTTTGCGTCACCTCGCAATTGAGAGGACTGGTGAACCAATATGCTACTTGCCATGAAATCGATATATTGAAACAAAATATTGTGCCGACACTAACAGTGACGGACCGCACAAACTTAGACAAAATACTGACGCATAATTACGGATCAAATCAGTGTGGCCAGCACCGTAAGGTGCCGAACTGTACAAAAATGCAGGAGATTTTTTTAACACAAATTTATTTGAAAAATTTGTCCGACAATTGAAGTGACGAACTTTGCAGTTGTTGTTGAGTAAATATCTGAAGGATGGTTTTAAACTAACAGATAAATTTGCTGCATCTTTCAAAGAAAAACAAGAGCTTGTTCACCGATCATCAATCATTCATTCGAGCACCCGTCGACCTATCGCTAAAACGATACAATCGTGCGACACTATTTCTCGACCCTCGCATGTACAACAAAGAACATCACAATACTGAACACTAAACACCCGCGATTTTCACGCGAGACAATAGCGAACGCGATCGATTATGCTGAGATACTCACCCCTTACAGGAGCGATGCATGCACAGCAAAGAACAACACAATACTGAGCATTAAACACCCGCGCATCTATTGTTTTGATTTTCCTTCGAGACAATAGTGAACGCGATCGATTATGCTCACCCCTTAAAGGAGTGATGCATGTACAGCAAAGAACAACACAATACTTCACGGTAGGCCCGGACATCGATACTGTCGAAAAAGTGCCATCCGTCAATGGTATAGTAGAAGTGGTACTGGAATGAAGTGTCGGCAACGGGATCCGCCGCTCAGAATTTGCGTTCGCCAGATTCAGGCCACCGATCTCTTGGATAGCTACCACATACACGCCGGAATTCTGCAGTTCTCAAACCAGAAGAATGGCGGCGAAGAATGGACCACGAGCTCACTGCGCTCTACGATAATACAGAAGTTGGCCAAAACCAAAAGGATACGATGGTCAGGGCATGCTGCAAGAATGCTAGAAAGCACCTCTGAAAACATTATGGTCGACAGAAATCGGGATGGTCAAATAAGACGACGTGGAACACAGAAGACAAGTCCAGGTCGAGAGTGGTTTGATGGATGATTCTGGTATTCATTTTTGGACTCTGCACCTAAAATTACATAAAATAGTCGCCGTATTGAATTTTGGCATGTCGTTTATGATTTTCTGGTTACCAGTTTTGGACGAAGACCGGCATTCTTCCCCATTCAAACTATAGTCATATTGCAGACCTTGTGAAACAGCGCACAGCTTGGGTTTTCTGATTACAAATTTTGAATTCTGGACATATTTTCATACAAAATATGCCCATAATGCAAGAATTAAAAATCCTAAAAAATAGGCACTAACTTGAATACTGGGCCATTATTTTGGACTTTGGACCACTATCTTGGATACTTTGGTGGACTCCGGACATATTTCCCATACCAAATACACTTATTTTACATAGTTTTAGAGCTCACAATTCCTTAAAACAGCCACCATCTTCTGTTGACGCGATCAAATTCTAATTTTTTTTTATTCAACGTTGACCCATCCTGCTATAAATTTACACCTTAGGAATCTGAAATGGTACGATTTGATGAGATCGCTTTAGTTTTGTCTGTTTTTTGTTCTCATATATGAGAACTTAGACCTATTCGTCACTGTTGTTCATACCAAATGTTTATCAGGTCATTAAACAAAGCCACGATTTAATTTTTCACATGAACGTTGGTTCTGCTACACAACAGCTAGTCTCTAATGTGATCTAAGGCTATTTTCTTGCTAACCGTTCATTAGATTATCAAAAAATCTGCGATCTAATGTGTCGTATGTATGGGTTTGGTTCATTTTTATATTTGGTAATTTCCGGTGGGATAGCCGGATCTGATTCCATGAGTCACGGACCATGACACTACCGGTTGTCCCAATTATGGTCTGAGAATATTTTATTGCTATTTATTCACCTTTACCTAATCACCGCGATTTGATATATCGCATGAATGGGTTTGCTTCACTTTTACTTTTAACCACTTTCGAAGCCACAGCTGAACCCGCAACACTACCGGGAATCTAATGTGGTCTGACCCTATTTTTCCATCAGGTTGTCGATAAGTCGTGATCAGTCTTGTTAGAGATCACAGTCATTTGAACCTTTTCGTTGATATTCGGCCTCCTTTGTCTCCGACATTCGCAACACAAGCAATCAAACTACTGTTCGAAACAAAAATGTCAAACGAATGTTCTTCACCACGATAGCGGCTTCGGGAGAAAATTCGGCTTTTGTTATTCCTGTCTTCTTCCATAAAAAGAGCTATGTTGCCCATCTAAGTGTCGTATTCAATGCATCATGCAATAATAAACTAATATTAACATTCATAATCGGAATTGGCTGCAAATCTATGCGTAAAGCTAGAATTAGACACATGTCATCGTGTCAGATGACATTGATTTGACCCCTTCTTATGTTTATTGATCTTCGTTCTACTGCTCGTGTTGTGTGTAGGTAAGAGGTAACGATAGCGCACGAATTTAACAAAGCCGACTGACACCCGACTGCGGCAACGAAATGAAGGTATCGTAAAACGGGGTATCATTGATCAGCGGGGTAACATTGATCGGCTTGAAATGTTCAAACAAGCATTTTACATTGAATCAGTTTCTGCTATCAAATGATATATCGTAATCTGCTATTATTCAGCTATCGATTGACATGTAGTGAATGATAATGATGATTGAATTTCATAAACCTGTAGTGAATGATAATGATAATTGAATTTCATAAACATTGAAATAAATCGATTTTTCCATAAATGTGTTTCGTAACGCAATGAGATACATTGTCAAAAAATCATGCATGGCATGAATACTAGATACAATATGAGGTTCGAAATCACTGTCTTACTTCAATATGATATCCTAGAGTTGGATTTAATCACCGAAACTTTTATGAGAATACTATTTTTCAATAAAATATACGATTTATTAAAAGTAGGCTATCAATTCAATCAAATCCCTTAAGCCATTGTCTACCTTTAGGCGTTATTCGCGGTTTAGAGGATTTTAATCTTAAAATAACTCAAAAAGTGCATAACTTGTAAGAATTTGGACAACATATTCGAAATCAGCGACCCCGAATTTAGTAAATAAGGGTATTTCCTACACAAACGAACATTGATCATTGACATGATCAATGTTACCCCAAATCAACAAAATCAAAAATTAGATTTAAAAACCCGGATTAATCCACCTAGTGGTGATAGTGCCTTTCTCGTCGGATATGTACTCATGATCTTTCCGTCGACGTAAGCATCCTGAATCCTGTGAATACTTTATTTATAAAAGCAAGAATTTTATCCAAGCCACCGTCGAGTTGGGAAACTTACTGATGGCATATATTTCCGATGTTATGTTCAATTTATAGGCAGAGCTGAAAAATATCAGAACTCTTAGTTGACTGCGTGACCACCTTTACTATTACTGGAGACCCATCAATACCAAGACGATAATAACAAGCTTTGAAATATAATTTATTTCACAACCAAAAACCACTTTACACATATTTATCGCTTGCATCGAATATTTTAACTGTTAATACCACTTCCTGTAAGATACCCGGAACCGGTTCCAAGACTGTACCTATTGTCTCAATAATATGGTCTGAGACTAGTTTCTTGCTTACTGTTCAATAGGTTTTCTGAAAAGCCGAAAATTGATGTGCATGCATGTATTTGGTTCATTTTACATTTTGGTCATTCTGGTGGGACATACAAAATGGGTTCTACCGGTAGTCTCTAATGTGATCTGAGTCAATTTTTTTTGTAAACCATTCACCAGGTTATCGAAAAAGTCGTGGTTTGATATGTCGCATGCATGGGTTTGGCTCCTATATGCATTTGACCACTTCCAGCAAGACACCCGGAACCTGTTCCGGAATACTACTGGTTATCTCAAATATGGTCTGAAACCATTTTCTTGCTAACCGTTCATCAGGTTATTTAAAGAGCCGCGATTTGATGTGATGCATGCATGGATTTGGTACACTTTTACATTTGACCACTTCCGGCGGGACATCCGGAACTGTTTCTAGAGCACTACCGGTAGTCTCTGCTGTAATCTTAGGCTATTTTCCTGCTTACTGTTCACCAAGTTATTGAAAAAGCCGCTATTTGATGTGTAGCATGCATGGATTTTCCGGCGCGGCATCCGAAGCCGGTTCCGGAACACTACCGGTGGTTTCTGCTGTGATCAAAGGATATTTTCCTGCTTACCGTTCGTCAGGTTATCGAAAAAGCTGCTATTTTATGTGTCGTATGCATGGGTTTGTTTCCTATCTACATTTGACCACTTCCGGCGGGACACATGGAACCGGTTCCGGAATACTACTGGTTTTCCTAAATACAGTCTGATTCCATTTTATTGCTAACCGTTCACCAGGTTATCGAAAAAGCCGCTATTTATGTGTCGCATACATGGGTTTGGGTCACTTTTATATTTGACCACTTCCGGCGGGGCATCCGAAGCCGGTTCCGGAACACTACCGGTAGTTTCTGCTGTGATTAAAGGATATTTTCCAGCTTACCGTTCTTCAGGTTATTGAAAAAGCTGCTATTTAATGTGTCGTATGCATGGGTTTGTTTCCTATCTACATTTGACCACTTCCGGCGGGACACACGGAACCGGTTCTGGAATACTACTGGTTTTCCTAAATGTAGTCTGATTCCATTTTATTGCTAACCGTTCATCAGGTTATCTATAGAGACGCGATTTGATGTGTCGCATGCATGGGTTTGGTTCAATTTTATATTTGGCCACCTCCGGCGGGGCACCCGGACCCAGTTCCGGAACACTACCGGTAGTCTCTGCTGGGTCACAGGCTATTTTACTGCTCACTGTTCATCAGGTTATCAAAAAAAGCCGCTATTTGATGTGTCGCATGCATGGATTCGGCTCACTTTTATATTTTGCCACTTCCGGCGGGACATCCGTAACCGATTCCGGAATACTACTGGTTCAGATATGGACTGAGAGTATTTTCCTGCTTACCGTTCGTCAGGTTATCGAAATAGCCGTGGTCTGATATGTCGCATGCATGGTTTTGTAGCATTTTCATATCTGGCCCCTCTCTGGGGTACCGATCCGGAACACCTAAATGGCCATAACTCCGGAACGGCTGAACCGATCCGAACCATTTTCAATAGGAAACAATGGGACCAGATTCCGCGTCGAATGAACCGTCGGTCATTAAAATCGGATGAGGTTTACTGCCAAAAAGTGATGTGAGTTTATTTTGTACACACACATACTCACACACACACATACACACACACACATACATACACACACACAGACATCACCTCAATTCGTCGAGCTGAGTTGATTGGTATATGTGACTCGACCCTCCGGGCCTTCTATCAAAAAGTCATTTTTGGAGTGAACATATAGCCTTTCCAGTACACTTAGGGTACGAGAAAGGCAAAAACTATTTAAACATATTTTAAAGTTCTACAATACTTTTTCGAGTAGCTTAATACATACTCAGAGGGCCAGTACTTGTTTTAAAAATATAGAACATGTAATGCTTGCTTTAACAAGATAATTATTCAAGAAAGATCGAAGATTCTGATCAATGTTACCCCGGATTACGGTAGTTAAAAGTGTCGAATGTTTACAAGACTGGTCGTGATTTGATGTACCGCATCCATGAGTTTGGTTAAATTTGACATTTTACTACCCGGATCGGATTCCGCGTAACTACCGGCTGAACCAAATATGGTCTAACATTATTGTCTTGTTAACTGCTCATCGGTTAACCAAAAACGCTGCAAATTGAAGGTGTCACATGCAGGGTTTGACAATTTCGACGGGACTCTCGGAACCAATTCCGGAACACTACCAGTTGTCTTTAGTGTGACGTAAGGCTATTTTCTAGCTAACTGTTCATCAGGTTATCGCAAAAGCCACGATTTGATGTGTCACATGCCTGGATTTGGTTTACTTTTACATTTGGCCTCTTCCGGCCACTCAAAACCGATTCCGAAACACTTGCTGGCCGTTCATTAGGTAATCTAAAAAGCCGCTATTTGATGTGACGCATGTACGGGTTTGTTTCTCTTTCAGATTTAACCACTTCGGCGGGAACCCCGGAACGGGTTCCGAAACACTACTGGTTCAGATATGGTCTGAGATGGTTTTCCTGCTTATTGTCCATCAGGTCATCGAAAATGCCGTGGTTTGATGTGTCGCATGTATGGGTTTGGTTCAATTGTATATTTGACCACTTCCAGCGGGACGCCTAGAACGGGTTCCGGAACACTACCGGTTCAGATATGGTCTGAGATCATTTTCCTGCTCATTATCCATCAGGTCATCGAAAATGCCGTGGTTTGATGTGTCGCATGTATGGGTTTGGTTCAATTGTATATTTGACCACTTCCAGCGGGACACCTAGAACCGGTTTCGGAACACTACCGGTTCAGATATGATTTTATTTTTTTTAATGCTTACCGCTCATCAGGTTATCGAAAATGCCGTGGTTTGATGTGTCGCATGCATGGGTTTGGTTCAATAGTATATTTGACCACTTCCAGCGGGACGCCTAGAACCGGTTCCGGAACACTACCGGTTCAGATATGGTCTGAGAACATTTTCCTGCTCATTATCCATCAGGTCATCGAAAATGCCGTGGTTTGATGTGCCGCATGCATGGGTTTGGTTCAATTGTATATTTGGCCACTTCCAGCGGGACGACTAGAACCGGTTCCGGAACACTACCGGTTCAGATATGGTCTGAGATGGTTTTCTTGCTCATTGTCCATCAGGTCATCGAAAATGCCGTGGTTTGATGTGTCGCATGCATGGGTTTGGTTCAATTGTATTTTTGACCACTTCCAGTGGAACGCCTGGAACCGGTTCCGGAACACTACCGTTTCAGATATGGTCTGAGATGATTTTCCTGCTCATTGTCCATCAGGTCATCTAAAATGCCGTGGTTTGATGTGTCGCATGCATGGGTTTGGTACAATTGTATATTTGGCCACTTCCAGCGGGACGCCCAGAACCGGTTCGGGAACACTACCGGTTCAGATATGGTCTGAGACTATTTTCCTGCTTACCGCTCATCAGGTTATCGAAAATGCCGTGGTTTGATGTGTCTCATGCATGGGTTTGGTTCACTTTGATATTTGCCACTTCCGGCGGGACACCCGGAACCGGTTCCGGAACACTACTGGTTCAGATATGGTCTTAGACTATTTTTCTGCTTACCGCTCATCAGGTTATTGAAAATGCCGTGGTTTGATGTGTCGCATGCATAGGTTTGATGCATTTTCATATCTGGTCCCTCCCTGGGGTACCGTTCCGGAACACCTAAATGGCCATATCTCCGGAACGGCTGAACCGACCCGAACCATTTTCAATAGGAAACAATGGGACCAGATTCCGCGTCGAATGAACCGTCGGTCATTGAAATCGGATGAGGTTTACTGCCAAAAAGTGATGTGAGTTTTTTTTTGTACACATACACACACATACACACACACATACACACACACATACATACACACAGACATCACCTCAATTCGTCGAGCTGAGTCGATTGGTATATGTGACTCAACCCTCCGAGCCTTCTATCAAAAAGTCATTTTTGCAGTGAACATATAGCCTTTCCAGTACACTTAGTGTACGAGAAAGGCAAAACTATGACGAAGAGAACAAAACTTTCGAATATACACTATTTTCCCCACTTAGAGTAGGAATCTGAGAACGAGGTGTTCCGAAAATGATGTTTGACAGGGGATAAGGTTTGAGGCCTTAAATTGTAATGATATGAAGCATGACTGTAGACATTTCAGGCCAAACATTTCAATAGGTCCTATCTGCATTTGAGAGGCTCTCTTTGTTCACTTTCTCTTTCAATTATTGCAATGTAATGGTACAATTTTCAACTTTTTTTGCAGTATGTACAAATCAAAAGACGATTGTTTTGACCATCGTTCAATGCAAGGATACAATCATAATACAAATAAACAGCTGAGATATCAACGAAAGAGAGGGAAACCAAAGAGAGCCTCTCTTCTGCAGATAGAACCTTTAGACATGTTTGGCCTGATTTGTGTACATGCCGGTAGCTTGCGATGAACAAAATTTGTTCCAACTTTTCTCATTTTCACTACTCGGGAATCTTCTACACACATCGTCATCATCGTCCCTTCGACCATAGACAACGACGACGACACATTGCAGCAGCGTGCCACACCGCCGCCAGAGAGCATAGCATCCAGCGAGAGGGTGAGCTTTTCGCGTGGATTTTAAATTCCCCATGCACCTCAACTCGAGTCTCAGTCGCATGCAAAGAGGAACTTCACATCATCAGTTTGGGTGCATGCGGTAAGACAATGGTCGCGTCGTCGTCGACGTCGCCGTCGGGAGGGGCTTGGGAAAAGCGCGCGAGCGCGCGTCAAGACGAATCATGCACCTTTGGCTCTAACTTATACGGGGTTACGGGCCACGATCCAATAGATGAGGAAAATCACTACCCTCACCATGGGCGGGAGGACGGAGGCGGGGATTTATTTATGTTTTGATTAAAGAGATTGTAATTAGCATACTAAAATATGTTAGCCCTCGTGGCACATGTGTGAAGGAAGAATTGCGCTCGGGAAGATTGCTGTGCAAACGAGCTGCAGGGAAATGAAGTTGTTGATGGCATGCCAAGTGTCAGGTGAATTATTCAAATTATTTGTCTGGTTGGGTTAAAAATGCAGGGAAGGAAGTATGAGTTCCAACTAATTGTGTTTTTCGTATGCAATCGTTGGATGTTGGGCTGATAACAAAAACGTCTTGGAAAATTTTCAAGCAGTTCATCTCCGGATGACGCATCCAAGTCTGTCGAATGGCGTCTTGAAAATTTCTCTTGCATCGTACAAAAGTAGGTATACACCCAATGATTGGGAGATAAATTACCGGTAGCTGATACCAAGCATCACCGAAAAAGTTTCTCCGACGAAAGCCACTGCTAACTGCAATTGCTAAAAGGTTCAAAAAGCAATTTCCTTTTCTAACGATACTGCTTTCCGCAGTAAGATGGTCAGCTCGAATGTTTAATTGCTAAAGAAGTTACACTACCGATAAAATGTTTAGGGTCACTGGCTCTAAAACATGGTATTTTTTAGATTACGTCTTCTTCTTTATGGCTCTACATCCCCACTGGGACTTGGCCTGGCTCGCTTCAACTTAGTGTTTTTGAGCACTTCCACAGTTATTAATTAAACAGCTTTCTTTGCCTGCCATTGTATGAATTTGTATATTGGGAGGCAAGTACAATGATACACTATGCCCAGAGAGTCGAGAAAATTTTCCCGACCGGAACAGGAATCGAACCTGCTGTCTCCGGATTGGCGATCCATAGCCACTAGACACCCCAAAGATTACATTTTCACCAATTTGTGTCCAATTCCAAAAGTGTCTAGGTCGCATTCGAAAGATAATAAATGAAAAAAAAAAAATAGAACTTATAATACAGCGTGCGGCATGAAAT